>NC_051847.1:164411472-164424853 GCF_002237135.1 Teleopsis dalmanni
GATAGCATCATGAAACTGTGTAGTATCTTAGCAATCATTTTCTCAAACGTTTGGTTTTGGACGCATTAATTTTAGTTTTCTCGTCTATCCTTTTGGATTAATTCTAGAATTAATTGCTGTAGCAATTTTAATCAATGTTTGAACATTTTTGAGCGCATATTTATGAGCTCATGATTTAGTATTGATTAAGCTATATCACTGCTGTGTGCATATTGGTTTAAGAAACTCCTTTAATATCATAATTTTATAATGTTCATTTTTTCTTGGTGAAAGTGATATGTCTTATGACAAAAAAAAACTATTTATAAGTTAGAAGAGTTCGAGTAGCAAAGAAAAGACAAGAACAAAAATTTTAATTAATTTATTCAAATTTGGCTGACTATAAAACACTGTTTCGAGTACTGCCAACTAATCATCATCAGTGGCCTTAGGAAATATTCGAATTTCTTTTTAATAATAATTTTATTTTAATAAGTACTAGTAAAGTATTACGAAACGATACTTTTGTTTTCAAAAGTCGAATAAAATTTATTAAGTTACTTATTTAATTCGGAATTTAAAATATTTATGTATGGCAAGTAGTCCTGAGTATCTGCTTTCATCAATTTCTACCCGCATGATACTAATTATTTAAAATAATATATTAGTTATAATATATTTCATATGTAGCCACAAAAAATATAATATACTATTAATAATATCTGTTATAGATTGTGAACACAAAAGTAGCATGGATTAAACTTAATTTCCTCTGATTTTAAAAATTCATGTGAACAATTATGGAACAATATTTTGAATGTAATAATTACATTGAAACGAGTGCTTATAAAGGATTTAAATTTATTCAAATATACAGCAATTAGATAGTAAAATTTAAGCCTCGCCTAAGTGCCTTGTAAATATAATTATTTTATAGACGTCTAAGTACCATTCACACAAGTGCAAATACATACCCCGCATACGTTCGTTCCAAAATTATTTAATACGGCATTTAATGCATTGTAAGTGCTTCAAATCGAACGAGTAAACGAATGAAGTGCATATACTATTTGCATACATAGATACATACACACACACAAACACAAACACATAGTCAGAATATCAAATTTAGAAAATCATCAACAATTTCCGCTCGAACACTTAATGACTGAATAATGAAATACAAAGGTGAATTTCTTGTGGATTTACATTGTAAGCGAATGTATATATATATATATATATATATATGGTATATATAAATATATATAGAATTTTATTGTTTTCAGGAAATTATATATTAACTTGCACGCCTAAGTGGATGCACATTCGTAGATGCACTTGCACAAGCCTAGAAATATTCATAAGCACAGATTTATCTATTCATCTATGATGTCGCCATTTTTATGCTTGGTTGCATTAGGCCTGGCAGTGGGTATAGGAGCACATGTGTTCGGTTGCGTCCTTAATTGGATTTTAAGGTATGTTTAGTTTCTGCTCGTATTAATCTCAAGTGAATAAGGTTGTCCAGAGCAGGCCGTGGCACCGGCAAATATTGATATTTCAATTCAATTTGTGGTCATGCAATTTGAATACAAACGTCCTAAGTCTCCTTATGCACTGAGATAACTATGAAGTGACAGAGTCATTTGCATAAATAGAGTCCTATGAATATGTACAGCATCTGTCGATTTGCTGTGCAAATGTTATAACATGCGTACCCGCGGCGAGTCGAAATTCTATGGTTTTTGGTTTAATAATTCTCTGTCAGCAATTAGAAGATAACATTCATGAAGCGAAGCTATTCAAGTTTGCACTTTGTTATGATTGTAATATTTAGTTCTCTCAAGTATGAAAGGATTCCTTAATTTATGTCAAAAATTATCATTATATTATTATTATTAACTAGTTTGTTTGCTATCACTATTCTAGAACGAAATTATTAAATAAATGGAACGTACTCTTAAAATTAAATATAGTTTATGTTACTACCGAAGGATGAGGAAGAAACTCTGCTCCAACTCATATGTCAGAACCCAGCCTTAGCTAGAAGAAGATGTAAAATCTTCGGGTTCCATATTTCATATCGACTTGACCGAGCTGTCATCTTGTATAATTTGGGGCTTAGCCAAGTTCATAGAACTGTCGGGCTCGTACACCTTTACCTAATGGGGAAATCTCTACTTTTCAGCAATGGTCGTATGTTGACTTTTTGGTTCATGTATAAAGAAACGCCAATCCTGTTGTACAAAATTGTGCGATTATTTGAGTTCAAGTGAGCTTTCTTGGACACAAAGCCGCCACTCTTACTTCAACGTTAGTCGTGTGTTGACTTTTTGGTTCATGTATGAAAAAACGCCAAACCTGTGATAACACAAGTAGCCATTATTTGAACGCGAATAAGCTTTCTAGGACACAAATCTGCCACTTGAACCTAACCTAACCTTATGCTATTAATTTTCTTTATTCAGAATCTGTGTAAACTATAATCTGATTTATCTTCATGAAGATAATGTGGGATATGAAAACAACTGTTCTGCTCCACTGTAAGCATACCCTTTTATATTCCACAACTAATACGCGTTGTTCATTTATATACGTATTGCCCACTAGTTACAAAGAACAACACCACCATATCGACTCCATATGACAATGAAAACGATGACAATCTCATCCACCACGGCCAATATCAGCGTCTATCCCCCACTGAACTTAACCATGTCCGCAAACTTCATTATAATTTCTCAGTTTGTAGCAATGGCTTTCCCTATCGATTAACACCGATTATTGAATTAAGTTCAATAGCATTTGCGGATTTATGTGCTCATAGAGTGGCCACAACTTAAAGTTTGCTTGAATGTTTGCACGCTGGTCTGTCGATGTAATTGTACATTTTTCCTTTGTTTGCCGTTTGGCTTTTAACTTTCATCTTCGTCTCGATGCCCTCCATGCGCTGGATGGCTTTGTTTGTTTGGTTAGTTGGTCGGTCGGTCGATTGGATTGGATTGTCGACTTGATTCCTTGACTTCGTGCTCTATTCTATGGAAACAATCTCCTTCAATTCGTTGATTGCCGCATGTAATTTTATGTATTTGCTGTCTTTGTCGTTTGTCATTCGTTTGTTGGTTCTAGATGTAATGTAAATCAAATTACCGTTGCAGTTTGCTCCTGCACGCAATTCAATTACTGACCAAATTTGTCAAAATTCTTAACTCAACCATAACAACAATTCCAGTATATTTTGGACAATTCGAAAACTGCATTAAACTCAACAAAGCAACATAATTATGCAAATAACCAAATAATGAGGATGCATTTTATACGACCAAATTCGCTTTCAAAAGCAATTAGCGAGGTCGTAGATAATATAAATGCTTTATATAGTGCATTTATCTGTAAGTAAATAAGAATATTAGGTAGGTTCCTTTTATAGAACTCTCAATTAAAATGTCCTATACACAGCATTATATGTTTTATTTATTTTCTTAGCATGTTACAGTAAATATATAGTAAATATTGAGGTTTTCATTATGTTAAAATATTTTTTTTTCTTTTTTAGTGCTGTTAACAGTCATTTTTATCCCTTGTTTTTTATTACTACTTAGTAGCTCTAATGGCTTCTTCTTTGATTTTTGGATCCTTATACGTTTGTATGCAGCTCAAATGTAAATTTAATACAACTCTTTTCTTTTTTAGTGCTGTAAGCCATCACTTTTATTTGCTATTTCTAGGTTTTTGATTTTTTAGTTCTGATAGCTGAAATAGCTTCTTCTTTTATTTTTGGATCCTTGTCCTTTTGTTGTATGCCGGCTCAAATATAAGAGTAATAAGATTCTTCCTTTTTTAGTGCTTTAACTTTTATTTTATTATTTCCAGGTTTTTTTAATTTTTAGTTCTAGTAGCTGGAATGTTCCCTTATGTTGAGTATCCTTCTATATGTGGGCTGAAATATGAATGTAATACTTTTCTTTCGTTTTCTTAGTGCTGTTAGTTATCACTTTTTTATGTTATTTTTAATTTTTTAATTTTTAAGTTCTAATAGCTGGATTCTTATCCTTTTGCATTAATTTGTGAACAATTATGATATTAATTCTTCTTTTTTTTAATGTTGTTAGCCATTAGTATTATTATATTTCTTCTAATTTTTTAAATTAAATGCTGATAGCTGGAATGATTTCTTTCCTTTTTTGGATATGATTGTTGTTTTTATATGCTTTTAATTGTTTTAAGAGTAAAGACATTCATATATTATTCTTCACTTTTTTGGTGCTGTTAGCTGTCACTTTTCTTTCATATTGGTTTTCTGATTCTTAATTTTGTGTTTTCTTTTTGCTCTGCTAACTAAAATAGTTCTTCTTCAACGGTTGCGATCTGTTGTACTTTTAGTACAACTAATTTATAAATTAGTAATTTGAAGTGGCGGCAGAAACGAATCTTCTCAATTAGAAAAATATATCCTTTTTGAATATAAGTTAGTAAAGTGTGTCAATTTAATTGTAAATAATTTGACATTATTCTTTGGCTTTTTTAGTGCTGTTATTCTTTGGCTTTATTTTATTTTCTATTTATTTATTTAATTATTTAAATTTTTTAATTGTGCTAACTGGAATGGCTTCCTTTAAAACTTTTTGGGATTTTAAAGGTGGTAATATGTACTAACAAATCCCTAGGTTCACGGAATAAATTCTGGTTCCTATGACAATATTCATTTATCAGTGCAAATTGTTATTATCCCTTGCGCTTTAATCAGTCCTACCTCCCAATTCTTTCTTGAGGTGATTGTGATGGTAAAATTTTTATCAAGATATTAGCGGGGGTATAAGTTATCCTATTCACTATTCCTAGTATGTATTCGAATAAATTAATAAAGAAATGCCACAAAGTTATTGGGTTCACGAGTGCCAATAGTTCAGACTTTTAAACCTTTGTGAACAAAAATTAACCGTTTGTTTGTTATGAACATCAATGTCAGAAAACCAGACTGCCAGAAAATTACTTTAGGCTGCAAATCTCCAGTCGTTAGCATATATCTTTTTACGAAATCTTATGTTTCTAGTAAGGATTACATCCAGAATAACTCGTAGATACTTAACATTGTGGGAATGAGTGAGTTTTTCTCCATTCAGTCGTGACCTTTGTCAGCATCTGTGAATCCCCCTTGCAATTTGTTCGTTGGATTTACTATAATCCAGTAATGTATTTATTTTCTGTATTATAAAACAGTTTTGCACTAAAACAAATAGAGTGAAAAACAGTGAATTATGCAGCTTAGGTAAGACTTCTAAGGTAATGACCTAAAGATTGTGAAACCTTAAGAATACCATACCTTACAACTGTTTCTTACAATAATATAATTAAAAATATTAAAATAGTTTACAATCTAATAGGGGAGGACTATCACTTTATTAATGTACTAAAAGTTCTTCTCCTAATTTTAGTTATACTTCAATAGTTTTACATAAAAGCAAACTTTAAGACTATTGTGGATGTACTTCAAAAGCGAGCGAACTTCTAGTTTTCATTCAATTTAACACTTTTCCGTTTTGTTCGCACAAGATAAATTGCATAATAATTTAAGCGCTCAATATTGACGTACACATTCAATTTTCGAAAATCTACTACTTTTCCGCTTAACCGCAATTCAATTCACATTTATGTAACCTTCCAACCTTCCCAAAATAATTTTCTGAGCCAAAAAATGAAATGCAGAAAATTTATGCAAATTATGTCACGTCACGTAATTCAGTGTGTTTTCTTTTTAATTTTTTTCCCTCTTCTTCTTCTTATACGAGTATCCTTATTTTTCCTATTTTATTTTCCATTATTTTTGTACTTCATTTTCATTACTTTGCATTCCTCAGGCTTTGTTGAAGCTCACAAGCTGGATGCGTTCTTCAACGAAGCGTCTGCAAAGTGTATCATTATTTAATTTAATGTAAAATAATTAGCATGAACGGATCCTTTTCGTAGCTGCATGCCATTGCCTTTCCATATTGAAGTTGACTGATTTCGTGGCACGTACTTGACTGACGCTGAATGAGTACAAAATTGAACGCGAATATATATGAATGAGGACGACTCCGTCAAGTCCGTACATATAGATGTACTCGTATATATGTATGTCAGAGAGGAGCCAATAAGAATACAAAAAATAAATAGGAAAATAAGGAACGCCAAAATAAAATTCGTTGGCAGCGATGATTAAAGAAAGGAAAAGGAAGTCGATCATTAACAAGAGCAGCGCATGCATATAGTTCCAGTGATGTAAAGCACTTTTCCGCGCTAAAACAGTAAAAAACAGTAAAAAAAAACAGTAGAATACAGTAAAAAACAGTAAAATATGCAGTCTACTTAAGACTCCTAAAGCAGTGAAGAATTAAAATTAGATTATTTTTTTTTTTTTTACTGCAGAACAGTGCCATTAGGTGCTTTAAATATCTATCGCTTAGTAATTTATTACGTTGTATCCAAGTATCTAAGTATGGTATCTATTGCTATTCCTTATACGCCAGTTACTTAGCACGTACTTGTTCACAAGTGTGTTTATTTCGAGCAAATATAAACAAGCATAAATGACATGTCATACCCTATTCGATTTAAGTGGAATATAGTCAGTTAAGAAGCAGTGAAAGTGAAAGCGAAATACAAATACAAACCACCGACTTCAACAACCGCACAGACACTCTTACACATTAAAGTTACAAAGATACACTATATACACACTCCTCTACACCTCTATATTACATACATCTAGATACATGGTAGGTGTCTTTATAAACATTTTTGTATGCGAGCCCTTTATCAATAAAATTGTTGGAGCAAGGAAAAACACATGTTTTACACATGAGATATCCACACTTCGTTTCGGATCTTTTCATTTTCAATAACTCCTTTAAAAATTCATGTAGCCGCAGCACTTGAGAGATGATTGATTTACTGCCGATAGGCATGTGTCTGCAATGCGATTCAGGCTCACTCACTCACTCACTCACTTATGGGTTATTGTGTGAATGCTGCCTCGCGTATCCCGCATCTCTAGAGGTTCGAGGATACAAGAGTTAGTTTACCTTCGAAAATGGGAATATTTTAAATAAATTGAAGTTTAATATTTTCATTCAACAAAACTTTTCGATGCACATGCGTAGGCGTTTTGCTAGTATAAAAAATTGAACGTATATTAAAAATTAAATAGGTTCCCTAAATACAACAACAAGAAAGGATGAAAAGACCTTCTTAATTTGTTTTTCATATAAAAATGGGAATTTTAAATTGATGAGTTTGTTTTAGTTTGGAACCGTAATTTGTAAATTCACTTTTTTCTTAAAAGATAAAAAGTTTTTAAAAATAAAAAAAAAACAGAAGCTTCATCAAAATTCAATTTATTTAATTACTTATTGCCTTTTTGAGCTGTTAAATTTAAAGTTTTTTTGACGAAAATTTAACGAAGTATTTTATGTATCACCTCACCTTTTATGGGAAAACAGTTTTGGTGAACTCCTCGAGGATGATTGGTATGTATGTTTGACTTAAACCAACGGAATTGATTTTAATTCAATAAGATATTATTGAAATATGATAAGTTTGTTTTGATTGATTTATTTTCTCAACTGAAAATACATTAAATAATCATCATATTTCGAAACTAAGACATATGGTTTAACTTTACTAATGTGACTGATAGCACCGCTGCCATCATATTCAAAAAACCATTCCAATCGGGCTAATTGAAGATAATAATGAACTCTTGCTCTGTATCAGTTTCATAATTGCAATATTCAATAAGATGAGATTAGTCTTATGTATAGGATATAAAAAAATTCTCATATAATTCTCATATAAAAGATATGAGATAATCTCATATGTGAGATGTGAGATAAATTCTGTTTTTGAAAAGTAAGATAATTTTCATATCTCATATATGAGATAACTTTCATATATGAGATAAGTTTTACATATACATACATATATATAAGATATAAGAGAAAACTCATATATTAGATATGAGATAACTCTCATATATTAAATATGAGATAACTTTCATATATTAGATGAAAGACAAGATCTATAAGTGAAATATAAGAAAACTGTCCCGTCTCATATATGAGATAAATTTGTGATAACTCACATACATATATAAAATAAGTTTCATACATAAGATATAAGAAAGCTCTCATATATAAGATATATATATATATATAATACCATATATTTCATATATGAGATATGAAATAAGTTCTATTTTTAAGTCCTCCATGAGAGTTACAATATATATATAAAATCTAATGATAAAATAATTCAGAAATAAAAAGTAAACTTTTTTACATCGCTTTTCTTAGAAAATTGATTTAATGGTATTGTGGTGGGTATGAGTGCCGTGTATAACACCTAATAAATTAATTTTTTTTAATTACTTCTGATGCCTGACTGGAAATATTAATTTTTTGATTAAAATTTATTTGTTAATATAAATCAAAACTA
Organism: Teleopsis dalmanni; assembly: GCF_002237135.1. Lineage (NCBI taxonomy): Eukaryota > Metazoa > Arthropoda > Insecta > Diptera > Diopsidae > Teleopsis > Teleopsis dalmanni. The sequence goes on from NC_051847.1 coordinate 164,419,927, forward strand.
AGAAAAAAAAAATTTATTTACATATTCCTTTTTTTTTATTACTAAAATATCGTGTGTAAAGTGTTTGGTGTGATGTGAAGAATAATATAATTTCTAAAAGTACTTCTAAGGACAATATCGTCCTGAAATTTTTGGGTTATTACTAATCGAAATCAAAAATATTGTATAAGAATATTTGTAGTATATTGTTTGAAAATTCATTTAATGGAAGTATAGTGCGCATGTGCTTGATGTATTTTACGGGAGAAAAAAAAATTAAATTTTCAAAAAATAATGCCATTGTGAAGATTTTTATTTCTTTGTAAAATTTTAAATTGAATCTAAATATAATATAAAACATGAAAATTCTGGGGATACATTTGGAAAGATTTTTTTTTGAAATTAAACGCTTAATATTAGTACTTAAATATAAATAATTTTAATTGTTTAAACAACTTCTTAAAAGTTCAATAAATTATCTTTAAGATGCAATATATTTCAATGTTCGATCATTTATATAGCTTGAGATATGGCCATTTGAAAATGTATCCACAATACCAATTCTCAAAACCTTATGGGTCCATATCTCCTAGGAAAAAAATTACAATATTTTTTCCCGAGATATGGGTTTTCCTATTTTATGAAAGTAGCTCATAAAAACTATTTCAGCCAAATCAGAGGTTATGAGGTCATTGTTTGCCAAAACCGTCCGGTTTGTAAAAGAATGACCTATACTTACTATCAGATTTATTGATATTAAGTTTGTTTCATGTTTTTTAAATATGCTTCAGTATATATCGAATATGGTGGATTGATTTAGATAGAAAACTTATAACGATTTTTTTTTACTATTTAAATAATTTTTTATTCATGGGATTCTTCATTTAAGCGCTTTTGTTGTAACCAAACGTTGCCACATATTATTTTTGCGAAATTACTTAATTTTACTTGATTTCGTTGAAGTGAATTTAATGGGCGTTCTTTTTTTAATTACACACACAAACACATAACCGCACCGAGAGTTGCCAAATGGAAGCACTCATATGAATATAGCACTTGTGCGTGTTTTTTCAAGTGTGTGCGTGTACAACTGTGTAAGAGCAGTTGTAAGTTATTCAGTTAACGTTCTGTGAAGTATGTTGTTGTACAACGACAATTACATACTTTTGACCGCGTGTTCCAGACATTTTCATGAATTGTTTATGCCGCAAATGCTGCTTCTTTTTCTGCGTTTTCATTTGCTGCTTTGCATTCATAAGCAAAAAAGTATTCACAACTTAAATAAGTTGCACTTAAGTCTGAGTTACTCATATATTTAAAGGCTTAAAGAGTCTTCTTTATTTTTCCATCTCACTTCTAGTAACATTTTTAAGAAAAAAAAAATTTTCTTTCATACAATCCATTTCACTGTTGATCTATGTACTCCACTTACATATAATTAAAAATTAAAATATTCTGTATTAGATAACATCAACAATTCTGTCTGTAAGAAAAACCCAAAAAATGAAAAAAAACGCAACGCATGATAATTAATTCAAAAATAGTGGCAATTAGTTTGGGCTGCTCAAACTTCAATTAGCCATGGCTTTTAAATTTTATCCACAATCGCTTCCTTCGGCACTAATTCGCTCCTATTTAGATTAATGTAAACATACCGAGGAACACATAAAGCATATTTGATAAATGAGTAAAATTATTTAAGCACGCATAAGCCTAGTTGAGTTGTAAACGAACTTTTCCATTGCATATTTTTAGGCGCTATACGCACGTGCTGCCCGTATGCGTGTGAATGTGGCAAAAAGTTTTTTAGATTGTTTGACTTTCATTGGATTTTGTGCATAATTTTCGGTAAGTCCCCCTGACATATGTAGGCAGAATAGAAAAAAATTTGTTTACGTTCCTCATTTACTTTTCAATTCCTCAATTTCTCTTCTATAAACAATTTTAGTTCATCATAATAATATTGCCACATTTTTTCACAACCATTTGAACTTTTTTTTGCCAAATTTTATGTTAATAAAAGTTGCTATTTATCTTTTGGAAAGGGTAAAGTTGCCTCAAAACGTTATTAACATTAATAAAAAAAAAGTGAAATTTGTTATTATGAAAGCTTACAGCATCATTTCGAAATGTTACAGGATTTAATCCGAAAGATTTTGATGAAATGAAAATTATATATTATTTTTCTTTTGCCTTTGATAAATAAAATTAAATAGAGATACTCATATGCAATTCATTTGCTAAGTAAATGTAAAGTTAACGGCAGGTAATGAAAAAATTTTGTGAGTTAATTAAAGTATTTATTTGCACTTTCATACTACATAAGTAAATAAAGGTTCATGTAAATATTAACTAGGTTTTTTGATATACAGAAGGTACATAAGTAAAATAAACAAAAAAAATTTAATTGAATGTATGAGTATTTGTTTAAATATATATTTACTGGCCCAGTAAATATAATGATCACCATTTGAAGCAAATTCGGTAAAATTTCCATCACTGCCAAGTTTTCAAAAATAAATCAATAATAATTTAACACAAAAAATCTTAAATTGCCCTTCTATATATACGTAAACATAAAAACAAAGCATTGACCTATTTTAATGATAGTTCAATTGGACTTTCTCTCACAAGTGTAGAGTAATGAAACTCCAGCCAACCTCAAGATTTGTATTTTCATAATTGAATTAAGGACCTCGTCCAAAAAGTATGAAGTATTTTTTCATCTCTTTGAGCTTAAGTCTGCAACCCATCTTTCCTCTTAACATTTGGAACTCTTACTTAAACGGATTGAAGTTAAACAATCTATACTTTAGATGTTAATAAAGAGAAATGAATTTCGTGTTTTTATGAATAAATAGATAAACATTTTTGCCTTCGACAGTTTTCCTCATATTCCACTCCCTCTAACTTAAAACCATGGATTCTTGAATGGTGTATGATATTTTTTTTTGTATTATTTATACATTTATATTATACATATAATATTATTTATATTATTTACTACACATTTAGTAAATTGAATTAGAATATCTGAAATCTGTAGATATTTTTTAAACTGGACAAACTTATCAAATAGTTTTATACTCCACAAAAACTCTTAATCCCTCTTCATATCCCTCATCATATGTATATGTAAAGTTATTAGATAGCATAACATAATGAAAAACTACGGTGAGACTAAATAAACTCTAAACTCTAAGTCGATACAAAAAACTAGAATTTGTCTAAAAAAAAACTTCCTCCGTTAGGCTATAATATAAGGGACACATTCTTGGTTGTTCTGATAAGACCTGTTAAACCAAAATGGCCACAACTATACAAAATAATGCTAATGAAACAACTCAAATTTCAAATAAAAATCTACAGGTCTAGTAAAATTAAGCGTTCTATTGTGTAAGTACCCTAAGTTATGAAAATGGCGAACCTCTAATATATAGGTTTTCCTAAAAACATTTCATAAATTTCCCTCGCAGGTTGGTTCTAAATAAATTGCATAATATTGGAGTCTTATATTCCAATTTATTGTTGAAATCAACGCTATTTTGAAAAGTAAACTCATATCTTTGAACAAATATTTTCTATAGTATTCCTATATTCAACGTATTTTACATGATATGTACCTTCTGCTCAAAAAGTACTCCTTCAAATTATGCTCCTTCTGAAGCGATACATATATGCCAACGCTTAACCCAATCTTCCATACACTTTTCGTAGGCCCGTGAAAGCATGGCTTTTAGTTCCTTCAGCGAATTCTCTTTTACCGATTCAATCGACTCAAAACGAAGTGGCAATTTGAGTTTCGGGAACAGGAAAAAGTCGCACGGATCTATATCTGGCGAATATGGTGCCTGAGCGATGACAGTGGTGCCGTGTTTGGTCAAAAAATCGCGTACAACAGGAATTTTCCATACTACAAATCGCTAAATGCACTTGAGGTAGTCTCACATTAACAGATGCTGTAAACAAACTAAGTGACAGATGGCGCTCAAATTTGTACCATATGTCAAGAGAGGGTGTACCAACATAATAAAAAAAAAATTTTTGGTCTATTACTTAAAGAGTAGTTAACAAAAAACAAAATCCGGATACTTTTTCAGCAGAAGGTACTATGACTTAAAGTTTACAAGAACATATATCAATTAGTTTGCCTTTTATTAATACATACTTTGTATCAGAATTGTAATATGCATGATTGCTTCTATACTTCAGCACAAGGATAACTATGATAATATAAACAACATTAATATAATTTCTACCTGGTACCTTGACTTTTGTTTATTTTATAGTTTTTTTAAGTTATGCATTGACTGCTGACTTGAACGATGTGAAGGAGAATACTGCTTAAGTGATATTACTTTCATTTGCTTCCTAACCAACTAAATGCGAAATATTCAATCCATGACGTTAACACTGTTTTTAGTTTAATCCTTCAGATAATAACGCTTTGAAATAACACTGCAAATTTGTCTAATAATCGATTATTCAAATCGAATAATTTGTTTTTATTACATTTATTTTTTACATATCAGTACCTTTAATGACTTAAAAAAATATATATATATAATATATAAATTTAATACAACAATAACTTGTATTGTTTTTTTTTCAGGTAAATTTTTTGCAATATTTAGATAAAATTTTAAACCAAAACAAGTGAGTATTTTTATACAAAATTTGGAAAATTTTTGTTCTTTATATTTAATAACAAATGAACTCAATATCCTATTTCAAAGCTATTGATTTAAATTTATTTATTGACAATTTCATTACGAAATCAAAATCCATCAATTCATGCCTTGTTGTTATTTTATTTAAATAACAGCCATTAAATGGTTCCAATTAAATTTGTAGCTTGGAAGTATTGACATGTCCTCGACATTAAAAAAGTTACAGCCTACAACCAAACAGAAAACAAACAAAAAGAGATTAAATGCGCCTAAAATAC
>NC_051847.1:164424953-164437369 GCF_002237135.1 Teleopsis dalmanni
CGGTCTTAATGTATATTTACAATTGTTTCATTTTAATTTTACTCTTTTGTAGAGGCTTTATTTATTATTTTATTACTCTTTCTCGTGTATAGAATCTAAATTAGAAATGTGATATGAAGAAAATCATACTAATAATACTCAACGACTCTCAAAGTAAATTTATTTAATATATTTAGTAATTTTTTATATACAATAGTTGATTAGAAGTCGTAAACTTTGATTTTTTATTAACACATTCAATATATTCAGCATGTACTATCTAATACTTCTATAAAACAAGACATCCAAACTGTAACTAAATGTTTTCTTTAATTTGAAATAACCGTAATTCTAAGACTAGTTTTTCAATATCCCGTCCTGATGAGAAATCAAAAAAGTTAAGGAATGTTGTCATTTATGTAGAAGAGGATCACACATAAAAATTTTCACAACTACATAAACAGTTTTAATTTTAAAAGTTTGCCTTAATAGCTTATAATCTATAAATAAATGGTGTAGGTTTTATTAACTTTACATCATATTAACAAGGGAGTATCCAACCCCTGAAAGTGCTATTGCTAAAAGTAATCTACAAATCATTGTTAAACACTTGACTAAATATCACATTTATGAAAATAATTGGGAATACTGATTCTATTTTCCTAAACTACTCCTGCTAGTAAATTACAAAATTGCAATAATATTTCAAGTATTTTTGTGGATGTGAGAGGACTTCAAAATAAATATTTTTAAAGCTGTTGTTGTTTTTACTCATTGGCATAATCTCTATTTATCCTATACATTCTTTAACGATGCTTTAATTTAACGAACCCCACGAAATTATACATTATACGTCAAAATTCTTAAATTACCCTTTTACTAAAGACATCATTTCTTTATTTGAATAAAATTTTTGTGCCCCTCCCACATTTTAAACTTTGGAAACAAAAAATAGTCACTGGGGACCAGAGTTGATGAATAAAGGTGGCCGTCAATCAAGTCGAAATATAACTGATAAGTTTTAGCCAAAGCTACTGCTGAAGGGTGAGACATTGTATTGTCTTAGTAAAGCAAAATTTATTTCCCTTTGCAAACGGGGATGTTTTACAATAATAACAAGGTTCAATGTTTAAAGTAATGTTATATAGTATGATACAGTTATTACATCACTACTTTTAATGTTGCCAGTTGGTAATATGACCTTTCCATCAAAAAAAAAATCTTAGTTATATGTAGCTATATACATTATATTAGAGAATAATCATTATTTTTCCAAAAGAACTTTTCCTTCCATTATGAGCCATTATGCTTAATTAATAAAAAATACAAGATTTTTAAATAGATATATAGGATGTTGAAAAGTTGAGACAACTTTGACTTCCTTTTAATAACATTGAAAATTTGGCTATTTAAATTCGAAATACTCTACATTCGTGCTGCTCTACGAATGTAAGATCTAGCAGAAAATGGATGTAGTCCTAAACAAGCCATTCGCATTTACTGCAAGATGTCTTCAGTGCGTCCCAAAAATTATACAGATAAACACATTAAGTAGTCTTAAATTGTTCCGATGATGCAATATTAAGAAGAGATGAATAGGACCTACTCTAAAATAGAAATTTATCAGAAAGTACTCAGCTGAAATTTACAAAGAAAGAGAAGAAAAACAGGATCTAAAATTATGTGATGTCATACTGTAGGAAGATAGTCAAGGAAAGAGATGTTTCTGAAATGAAAAGAAACAAAACTACTTACGTTTGAAATGTTATTCGAGGCCCTGTGCTCTTCTAGGAACCAAGTGAATAGATTATGATGATGTCGCAGAGTTCTTGTAAATATTATGTGAATTGGTTTATATTTTCAACGAATTATTATTTCTTAAATTTAAATAAACTGTCTCGAAGTATTTTTTTTTGTCTCCATTTTTTTATATATATTTTAAGGATTCCACTATAGTGCTTTGTTTATAAAACCGAAAAAATATTTTCACCATAAAGCATCGGTTTCATATTCAGGCGGAAAACTTTTCAAACAGTCTACGTATCGCATATAATCAGATATATAAATTATTATTTATTATTATTGAATTTTCACAAAACTATTCCCCAAATTCAGGAAAAGTAATTTAAATAGTAAGTAACTTATTTGAGACCACGTCGTATGTAATGCTTCAAAAATAATAACATTTGACTTTATATTTCAAAAATAAATATTTATTTATTATTAACTCTTTTTTTCTGAAAAGTAATAATCATTTTAATTCTATTTTTTATTAACGAAAGCACTTAAGTTATGAATATTTCGTGATTTATGCCAGCCCCCGTGTTTAACTCCAGCCTTTGTGAGGATTTGGGTTGTCTATTGAGTATTTCATTTGTTTCTTTGTAATAATAAAAGTCAATAATTGGAAGGTTGAAATTAGATTTCCTTCTTCTAAAAATCATTAAAAATCATAACGATTATAAGTAAAGAAATATTAACATTTTTCCAAAAAAAAAGTTGTAAGTGCTTTTGTGTATCTAGAAAGATAACGAATCGACGTGTACAAATTGACAAGAATTTACGATGTTCGGCGGTGTATTTAATGGGAATCAATTGTCACTGGAACGACGGGACAGCCATTATGCGCAACACAGCCGACGAGCTTGGCTAATCAATGTCGCTGCCTGTTACCTGTTCCACTGACAAACCAATTTAGAACTCCATGGCCGGTGGTGGGGAGGGCGAACTAGAAATTTGTTAATGGTTAATAGGTATTTACCACGACATCAGAAAATAATTCGTGTTGAAAAAATAAAATGAACATGAACATTGCTCATTCCATTTATTCCGGGGAAAAAACGTTTTCTTTTCCGACTTACAATACAATAGGAATGGAATAACGAGAAGGGTAAAAGGGTGGAAATTATTGTTTTTGTTTATATATTTGTTGACAATTTATTTATTCTACTTTGTGTACATTTTTTATTTTAAGCAATAATTTTTATTACGCGAACAACTGTGAAGGCTACAAAAATCCCGTAAATTAAGGCGTTTCAGTTTGCCTTTCTGTTTGACGAAACTTTATTCCCTCGCCTCTATTTTTTTTATTAAAATTAAAGTGTAAAACGTAGCATTTAAATACTATGAAAGTACTATGATATTCATTGTTGCCAAGGAAAAAATATTTTTGCTGTAGACGCATCCTTACAAAAATCAGTGTATTAGAAATCATAAAATACTCTTCCTTCAATTAATTAAAACGGCAATCGATTTTGAATCAAGTCTTTAATTAAAATATTTTGAAAATTAAACTTATGTACAAGTATCAGTAGTTTCTGCTTTTATTTTCATAATTGGATTAAAATAGGATTATGATTTAGATTATCATAGCTGCAGTTATAACAAAGAACGTATATCTCGACGCAGAGTATCGACAGAAAGCTAAGTTGATGCGGAAGTCTGGACGCGGGTTTATTAGCAAACAAAGAAGATGGTGGAAGACAAGAAAAAACCGAAACCTTCCTGAAGTAATATGAAAACGGTCCTAGGAAGGTCTTCCTGATGAAGAAATATGGTGTTTTAGTCGGTAAGATTCTGATACACCGGTATCATAACAATGGTACTGACGGTCCATTAGGGGTTTCACGCACTCCATTGCAACAAAAACAAAAAAATGATAAGTGCAGACACAACAAATGCTGTGTCTAAAGTAGAAATATTAATACACAACATTTCAACATTTGAGATTGTATCTATAATTCCAACAACCAACGCTAAGGCTGCAGGAATTTTAAAACTCATATATCATATGGATGGAATTGAAAAGGTTTTAAGAATCTATAGATCTATCTATAACAATATATTATGAATAGTGTCTAAAAAAATTTATGTAAGATCTTTGAACAAGGCTTTCTGAACTTATATGAAAAGTAATGTAATTAAATGCAATTGCTGCTTACACTTATTATTATGAACTTTATGATGAAATGGATTTTTCCTGTATGAAAAAATTTTCATATATAGGTCCTTTAAGTAAACACAATAACCATGATGCACTATCTCTTATAAGGTTTATATAATGCATTATATAAAGCAAAAAAATTAGATCAAGAACGGAGAAACAGAAAACAGGTTCATAAATAGGACAGACATCAAAAACTGTGGTGGAAAAGTAGAGATTGCAACGTAGATCGAAAATCAAATTAGCATGACCTAAAATGTCAACATGCAAGAGACCTACTCTGAAGGAATAAGAAGACAGGCCTGGGGGATATAATTTTATCCGAAAGGAGGTGTTCAATCCGTATGCTACATAGTAATATGTTAGTGAATCGGGCACACCATTCCAACTACGGTCGACTTAACGTTGTATAAATCAGTCCACCTTCTCGCCAACAAAAAAAAAAAAACAAAAATGTATGATGTGATAGAAACAACTAAACCAAGATCCTCTTAAAAATGTTTTTGAATTATTTAAAATAATAATTACCACAATTGTTCATGATAATTGCAATAAAAACTAAAACACTTGATTTTATTTGATTAAAGTTATCGTTAATTCGATTGTCGATTAAATAAAGTGTAGTCATAGTCAGCAGTCGCAGTATCCTGGGATTCATATATTACTTGAAATACGTGGGGTAAAGACGAGTGTAGAGTTATGGCAACAATAAATATCATTAATTGCACCGCAATAAACCACGCACACTCAGAGAATTTATTAGCTCCTTTTTGTTCAAATAATGGAAACTAATTACGATAGCACAGAACAAATATAATACAAAATTAAGTGAAATTACGATTGAACAACGTCTTATCACATTCAAGATGTGCTTATCACCCCCAAGCACAACGTTCTGTTATGAAAACCAGCAACAAATTTTCAATATGCAGAATCATTTACATATACTAAGGAAGATAAATTTATGAACAGCCGCGACATTCAACAACAGAAGCAACATTATTACTGAAACCACCGACACCGACACCGACACTGGCACCGGGACCGGCACCGTCACCGTCACCGCAGCTCGCTATTTCAGTAACAGCAGCAAAAACCACAGCAACATAACAATAACAACAACAATGAGAAATACAACAATCTTAACATGCATAAATCTTCATAAACGAACTGAGCACACCTAGTACAGAAAAAAGAGGCGCACAGATAATATCGCAACGCATTGTTTGACCGAAAGCATCTCATACTCATCATTGAATTAATATATTTTTTAGCTTATTTTTTGCGACTATTTAACGAGAATAGCTGCGATACCTACGACAATAGGACACGTGCAGACTGCAGTCGGCGGTTTATTACAGAATGGCCTATTACTAGCACTTGGACTGCCGGTGCTAGCAAAAAATTGTTCCATTGTAGGTAAGTTTCATGGTCGAAGCGTCATAGATGCAGCCGCAGCGGAACAAGCACTACAACAAAAACAACTTGCGGACAAACAACACTGATACAACGAAAACAACAACAAATGTATTATAAAATGCTTAAAATATGAAATTGTAAAAAAACGAAGCAGTGAGGAAGAAACCTCTACCGAACAGAACACAGGACAAATGTCCTTTGCTGATAAAGCCTCATAATAAATGTCGACCTTTCGTTTTTCCATTTCTATTATCGTAAACGTTCGCAGCCGCCGCCGCCGCCGTAGCTCCCGCTCATCACACGTATCCATTGGTGAGATGTGAAACGACTGCGGCCGTACATATCCCTTATGTTCCCACTACAGCGGTTCTGTGTTAATGTGGTACTCGTACTCTGGTGCACCGAGCCTTACCTGCAGTACCAGGAAAATCTGTATAAAAATTTATAACAAAATGTGGCCGCATAATAAAAAATAAACAATGAAAATAAAGAAAATAAAGTAAACCTACAACGAAAAGTAGGTGTGTATTTCACTTTAGCATACAATCATGACAAAGGAGCCAAATAAAAAAGGAACAACTACAATAACAACAATAAGAACAATAACAACAATAATAGCAGTACAGCAAAAAGTAGAATTTATGTTATTTCCTTGTTTAAGGATCAGATAAGCTAATAAAAAATATTATAATTACGTATCTGCCTGGGAGGCTTAACACGGACTTCAGCTTGTTTTTTCTGTTTTTTTTTTTATTTTTCTTCGCTCGTTTATTTCTTAACATGCTCCATACTCGTAGGCAAGCAGGAGCGTACATTTACCCACCTATTTACCCATTTGCGTCTGTGGTTTTGACATTTGTGGTATTCAGTTCGGTTCACTTTATGCTCAAGAATCAGAAGGGAAGTGTCTTCTGCTGAAATTAATGCACATAATAATGAACCGTTTAAGTTATGAAGGATCACATAATTTTTAACAATAAAATTTCTTGTTATTTTTTTGACATGGAGGCACATCACATTATGAAGTATAACAATTTTCCACAACATACTCGACTCATAGCGATGTACAAAATTTCATAAAATATTTACTCCGAGTTCATTGGAGGCTGAACAAAATGGTCCCGAAAAATTTCTTTAAGTCTTTAAATAATTTTATTCAAAATATATGTAAAAAAAATGATTGTTCCTTTTTGGATATTAAAGAAACATTAAAGGAGATTTCTAAACCTTACCGTTTATTATGGTGTAATAAAATATTCCATAAAATGTTTTTATATCTGTACATCGGTAGAATAAAAATTTTGCAATCTCTTATAGTGTCTCTTCTGTAGTATAGATAATGTCTCATCATCAAATTAATTTTGCCATTCGCTAATAACTATATTATTATTAAAATTGTTTGTTGAATTGAAAGCAAACATGAAATTAACTTCCTTTTTTTAGTTAAATCAGTATTTTTATTTATAGTCTCCTGCAACTTCAATATATATATTCTAACGATCCGTTTATAACTTTATACCATCTGTATAATTATATTCCGGAAGCTGTATTCAACGAAAACCGCTTTCCACAAAGAAATTGCTTCAAATTTTGGAAGAGGAAAAGTTAAAGAGAACTGGAGAACTGGAGAATACGATGGGTGTTCAAACAATTTGTACTTTCATACATCACATTTCATCATCCTCAAAACACTTCCATGAACCCGTGCTTTGTCTTCATGGAAAATGACGTTTTTCTTCCGTAAGCCGGGTCATTTTTCAATTATTTTTTTATCTAACTGCTTCAAAAGTTTGTTAAATTATTTAGATTTAATAATTTTACCTTTTTCAAGATCCTTTTGTATTTCAGAAAACTATTGTCATAACTTGTTTTTTAGATCTTTCTAACTTCACCTGTTTTGGGGCTGAACAAGCAGTTTTAGTCCACTGTAAGCAACCTTGTTTTAATTTAGGACCATGATGGTAGGTCCAACTCTAATCCATATTTAAAAAACGACGAACAAAATCTGTATCATTGTGCTCAAAACGCTGCAGATTATTCTGAGAAATTTGTTAACGATTCAGTTTTTGTAGAATTGTCAATGAATGCAGCAGCGAAAATTTTCTTTATACGTAATTCTTCTTTTAAAATAAAGACTACTTGTTCCTCTGAACTGCATATGGAACAACAATTTTGCGCTTAGTCACCTTTGGATCAACATCATAGACTTTCTCAATGATTTCTGATGTAGTTACACTTTTCGGATGCCCACTATGTGGTTCATCTTTAACACTTGTACACGCTCACGTCTGAACTCTTAAACACATCGACGCACATTTAGAAATTAAGGAGCAGATTGTTTTAACACATCAACAATTTTTGTATGAATTTCTATTGCTGATAAAGGTTCTAAAAGAAAGGACTTTATCACTACATGGTATTTGGTTTCCATTTCCATTGTGGCAAAAACAGTAAAATCAAATAGAAATAAAAGTGCTTGCGATCAGCGGATCTTAAAATCATATTCAGCGTTAAGCTCGATTAAAACTTATAGCAAATATACTCAGTATAAAGCTCAGAGTGGTTTGTGTCTGTGCTGTAGGGCTTGTGTGCTAACGAATTCTAAGCTTTAAAAGTAGAATATAGAAACTTAACAACTTTTCCAATATATTATAATAATAAACAAAAAAAAATATATAAAAAAAAAAGAAATCCATTCTAAAGATTGCTACCAACAGTTGCAAAGATCGCCTCTAGTAAATCGGACCTAAGCACACCAAATAAGCAAGGTCATAGCAAGAAAAGCGTATACGATCTGAACTCTCACCAGATTTTTCTCTCGGCGATGTTAAGCAAGCTATTCAACAAATGACAGAAAAATTCGAATCTAATACTGCAGACCTGAGTAGTAACTTTGATTCGCAAATAGCTACACTAACATCAAAGAGAGAAATATGCGAACTTAAGGAACAAATAGGCAACGTATCACTGAAACCCAAAGGTTAAATCTAGAAGTCGAACAATTAAGAAACGATAGAGATGAGAACAGGAGAGAAATTGGCAGACTTGTCGAAGGGTCTACTAAAAGATAAGGCAAACACAACTGACGTGGAGGCAATTTTCCGATACAAAATGGATATGACAAATGTTAAATTTCGAGACACGAAATTAATATTTGTGAAGAAAAATAAAGAGGGTATTATTGCAGAATTAGAAACTTCTAAAATGGCAAAGGATGTCTTAAAAAATTTTCTACCATCAACCATTGAGAAGACTAGTCGGATTTCAAGGAAATCGCCCACATTTGCCTGCTATAGTTACTAAAGACGAAAGAGGCGATGGGTTGGAATATAAATCGTTTTATTTTAAATGCTCCTCACTGTGTGGAGGAGCATTTTGACCGGTGTAAACTATTTGACTGGTTACAGTTGATATGAATAATCTACAAAACCTTGATCAAGCGGCACGTCAACGCGTGAAGGTAAAACATACACATCAAAATTCAACTAACCGTACATACCATAGAACATACTTAAATATATATTTCCAGGCAAAGCATATACATCCAGATTACAGACTTTAATGAATTAATGATATTGCTCTATTAGAATTAAAGAACAGATCAAAATATATTTGAAACTCTTACTGTGGATGGTGCCGAGAATCTGCAGGAAGTTAGTTTGTACTGCTTTATAGTATGCTTCACATTTAACATATATTTTTTATTTAAACAAAAATAGATTTACTTAAATCACATCCAAAATATCGGACTGAGAATGAGTGCTTTAAGAATTTCGAAGGTGTTCAGAATTTCTTCAATATTTCAGGATTTCGGTGCATCAGGCGTTGGTCTGGGTAAAAATTTTAATGGAATTAACTACGTTGTTGCCTTGAGTAAAAGTGTAGCGGATGAGGTATATTTTCTTAAGCCTAGTGATGCGAGTAGCTGGGTATTTGAATTTCATTGAAAGTATTGTTTGGTCAAGGAGATAATGAAGAGCCAATAAAAGAAGAAATCGCTCTCAGTTGCGTTTAAAAAATACAGGTTTATTATGATTTTAAATGGACTAATTTTAATAAGTGTTAATTACAAATTTTAAAATATTTAAATAATATTTAACTATTTGGATTTCCTATACTAGATAGTGTGTTTTTTTGTTATTACTATTAAAATAGACATTCGTACATAACTATTGGTTTATATCATTATATTTGCCTTATTATAACTAAATTACTTCCTGCTGAATACGAAGATGATAATTACCTTTTGGCATATCACTACGGAACAGCATTTATTTAATAATTTTATATATGGTTTGTATAAATACAAAAATATGGTATTATAAAAGATACAGTATACATAAAAATATTCCTTGGTTTAATTACACTTTTTAATTTTCGTCAAAAATTGCTTCATTTCAGGTTGTGGACTAATGTATCTTGTTTGTTTAATTTAACCTATCTAATAAATTTAAATATTATCCTGGCACATGCAATGTAGCCATATCTGGGTATGTTTAATTAGTGACGCATACCATCGTTAAAATAAAACATCCTCTCGGACATGGTTTATTAAGCATGTTTTTCGTGTGATAAAACACAATTTCAAGGTTTGTGTTTATTACCACAATTCATCTAAGGCGAATACACGAAACGAACGAATCCTCCGCCCTCGCAAGCAAACTTTTCATAACCATTGCTACTTTTGGTATCTATTTGAACAAATTCGGTATGTTCTGCCATTGTTTCAAGGTATTCCGGCAAGTGACTTACAATTGGAAGGGTGATCTGAACGAGCACACAGCACATGACGCACACCAAACAGCATAGAAATCGTACGAGAAGTAAAAACAGTG
This sequence comes from Teleopsis dalmanni, assembly GCF_002237135.1. Lineage (NCBI taxonomy): Eukaryota > Metazoa > Arthropoda > Insecta > Diptera > Diopsidae > Teleopsis > Teleopsis dalmanni. The sequence goes on from NC_051847.1 coordinate 164,435,130, forward strand.
TATAGCAAGGATATGCTGAAGTATCCTTGCGCTAAACTAATAATGGCTACTGTCAAAATTTGTTTGACTACGCAATGGTGTAGACTGACGAATGGAGAGCGGATTGACTAAATTGACAAACGGAAGGATAAAACGAATAGAATTCGGACTGATTTCGAAGCAGTTTTGTCATTCTGGGATTTAACTGATAGCTGTATATGAAAGTTTTATGGCAAGCGATGATATATTGTGAAACGTATAAATGAATTCTGCAGCATAAAAATGTTAGCATGGTCTCACATACAGATACACTGCCACATAGGTACGGTAGAAGTACACATATGAATAATGCAAGCATATACTGACACATATATTCGTTATGCACATATATAAATCCACACTGCCGAGATATATCTTCTACACAAACAAGTGGAAAGCCAGTAGAAGTATGTTATTTTTGAGCAAATAAAACTCAAGAGAAGGCAATAAAATTTATCGCCCAACCACAAGTCACAAAATGCTGAACAGGAACGTGACATCAAATGTTGTATTTGAAAATTACATTTGTACACAAGTAAATAGTAACATTTTTATTTATAATACAAGAGCTCCTATGTAAATGGCACAAATTTGTATGTGCACTTATCTTTCAATACAAAACTTTATTGCATATGTTCGATAGATACATTGCGGCGTTTCTTCTACTTCGCAAAAGTTACGAAATGAACTTTTAATATTCCTGATAAATTCAAGCACTGCATTTTCACTGTTAAAAAACATCTTTTATTCGCTTAAATTTACTAAATAAATGGATTGGTTCATTGGGCGATCTATCTATATATAAAAATATCCATCTATGTAGTCACATCTTAAAGCAGGTCTGACATTATGTAAAATAACTAAGCAGATGCATTAGTAAACATAACCTAAATTCTTTTCATGGTTTAGCAATATTCAAAACAGTTATATGATCAGTCAAAAATTTAATTTATTAAAAATATTTAAAAAACTTGTTGTTGCAATTTTACTACTGTTCTTTCAAAACAATAGTCAATTGAAAACAATAGTTTATATTTTGAATATAGTTTCTTTTATAAAATTTGATGATGAAAGCCGAATCCAACTCAAAATAGACCGACATACATGTGGTGCCAACAGATTTTTGGACCACATATTGACTAGAATCATTTAGAGACTAATTGCAGTTATCATATTAATGCATATATTCATTTATCGTTACTAAAATTAAACTACTCGTTACTTTAGTAACTAGTTGTAATTTAATTAAACTTTATAAAATTACTAAAACCTTATAATGCTAAAATTATTGAAAACAAAGATTCAATGGGGCTCTTATTAGAGTGGATCATCCAAGTGGTCATAGAGACTATTGAGTAATAGTGTTTTAGACACTAAATCGGTAAGTTTCAGTGAATTTTTATTCCCATCCTATATATAAGTAATAATTTGGATTGGTTTTAAATGCCTATTGCTTATCACAAAAAATTTCGTATTTATAGAGCATTTCTGAAGCCCACATCGCTTTATGGTATTAAATTATGACTTATTGCTTTAGCATTTTTAATCAAAAGTTTATTCTATGATAACAAATACCTTGTGGTATGTTGCTTATAAAACACTTCACCGTGATCTTAACCCTGCCAGAGTAGTAAAACAAGTGGATATGTATACCATTTAACACTTATATCACTTTCAGACTCATGACATTGCTGCAACAAATAGTAAGCTAGTGGTCGGCCCACCATATAGCATATCTTATGGTACATGTCTACCGACGTTCAAGGAAGAGTTATCAGAACATCTGTCATGTGTATGTACAAGCTTGTTTGGAACCAGTCCAAAAGCTTGTTTTGGATACCTACTTCCTTAACACACTTGGCGATATTTCCAGCACATTGGCCAGACACTCGTATTTATCAAAGTTTCCCGCTGATCATACTTCTAGCCACTATTACGAGGAATTCTGGAATCAAAACGGCTCATTTAGCTAATAAAAGAGGATTTGTTCTCCCTTTCTCCAATTCGCTTAACCTAACTTAAGCATAAACAATTTAGCTATTTTCAAAACTTGAACTATTTACTACATAAAAATCTTGAAGACTATGCTTTATAGTAGTTTGGAAGAGGTCTAATATTTCATGGCAAAATTAATATTTATACATTGGTTTCCTAAACGACGGATACTTGTTTTTGATAGTTTTCAAATAAAAGTTGAAAGCTTCCCGATATCTCAAAAACTG
>NC_051847.1:164437469-164447368 GCF_002237135.1 Teleopsis dalmanni
CAAGCTGATTACAGTAAATTGCCGAAGAATCCACAAATGGTTGTGCCACCACCAAATATCAATGGTAGCAACAACAATGCTGCAACAAATGGTAACAACGGTGGACCCTTTAAACCAGTGCCGCCACCAAAGCCCAAAAATTATCGACCACCAATACAAGGTGGTACTGGTGCTGGCAATGGCAATGCAAATTGGGAAAATGGCGTAAGTTTTTATTGCAAGAAAATATTTAATTGATTTAAATAAATATATAATTTTTCTTTAGGAACCTGGCTCACCACGTTCACCCAACGGCTTTTATTATCCACCTACACCATCACATCATCATTACTCACAACAAACACCTGGTTCACCACATCATGGTCCTAATAATAACATACAACCCACCTATGGCACCAACAGCAATTATAGTCAACAACCACAATATCCACCTACAAATGGTTACAATGGCAGTAATCACCACTATAATGGCGGCAGCGGCACTGGTCCATATATTGCACCACATCGTGGCATGCCACCACCTATTGGTAAGTGGTGGTAATAATATCCGTTAAATGAAGTCCAGTCTGATAAAAACAAATACAAAAATAAGACAAATCACTTTGAGCCAATGGCTTTAAGTTCTATTATTAAGTTTTACTATGGTAATTTCAATATATACTGAGAAGTAATTTACTACTCATAAAAAAATGTTACTAATTATGAACGTAGAAGAATTTAGTAGTTAAGGTAATATTAATTATCGCATATAGTATAATATTGTAGTTAAATTTCATGTAACATGTAAATATCATAATATGTTATGATATGATTATGTTATGATATTAACATAATATCATTATCAGGGTACTTTTGAAAAAAAATCGTAGTTAGTAGTAAAACTTCAAAAATTAATTTCATTCAAATAAATGAAAAGCAAGCATTGGTATACTTGAGTTCGGTTCCAAGAACGACCGAGTCTACTTTATGGAACCACTTGTCGTTATCGACGACTACGTGTCGACGACTACGACACCTCCCAAAGATACTACACAAACAGTTCCCAGCAGGCTACAACAACAATTACATTTCATCTTCATTGCGTATTAGACAGCTTTTAATGACATCTCCAGATTTCGAACTCTGTATGACGTAATTGAAAATCTATGATTCAAGCTAATCAAGTCTTAATACATTATATTTAAACAATATTACAATTTAGTATTTTGATAGTGTGCTCCGCAGCCCCATTTGCATTTTTAAATTTTTTTTCTGTTCTAGAAGTAAAAGATCTGTGCAAAATAAAAACAAAAAACGTTGATTTATAACTTGATATTTAATAAAATAAAAACAGAAAAGTTTAAAAATTCTTAAATTTTCAAACGAAGCAACAATTCTATACTAACCGGACACATAATTCTGAAAGACTTTATAAAACTAATAACGTAGTGGGATAATAAAATTCCTTTGGCAACTTAAAAACTCGTCTACAAACTAGATATCCAGCACTTAATACGACCACATCTCTATCAACCGCTTTTTTATTTTTTACCGTTAAGAAACCAGGATCTATGAGTAATACCATGATACCAACCAGTTCAACCTCATTAAAGTTAATAAAACAAGAATTAATAAAATGTTACTTATTTGTTATATATTTATTTCAAATAAATATTGTAATTAAGCTTTAGTTTATTATATATTAATATATTTAAGTAGTTCCATTAAGTATATATTAGAAGTACTATAAAAAAAGATTTATTAATTTAGTATTAGAGTAGTAATTTTTTGTATCTCCACCAACTTTTTAGAACAGCCATTGTGTAAATTATATTTTTTGAAGTACTAAATTTTTTAATATATTAAAAAATTTTTTTAACTAATAGGTAATCTTCCACCACATACGCCAGAACGGCATGCTCTGGACTTAGCAGGCAGTCGTGAACAACGGGGCTCAGCATTCGAACTATATCGTAAACCACAAATCGGTACAGCAGGGCACCATCATAACATGAGGTAAGTGATTTTTTAACTTCAAGTATATTCATAAAATCAAAATGAATATTTTAAAAAAATTAATAAAATATTAAACAAGTAAAATATTTTGTTATAGAAATTTTCATAGTACACAGTCTTTTCCCAAAACATTTGTCTCCCAACTCAATACAAATCTGACTTTTTCGATTTCTCTTTCTATTATATATATTCCCCCAAATTTTAATTATTTTGTGTTAACGAAAAATGTTTTTATTTTTGTTTATTAATTAATTATACTATGAACGCATAATCATTGAAAAAAAAAATTAAATAAGAAAATTTTAAAATCATACATTAATTCATGAAACTCTCATTACATTTTCGTATGGTTAAAGGCCATTGTATTTTTTGTTATCAACTTAAAACCCTTTGGATTTTTTCTATATATAATATATACAAAAACAAAAAATAAATTATCATTTAACGCACATAAACGCACAAAATCTCAATTTTGTTGTAAATAAAATAAATAAAATTTTTGCTGTATTTTGCAATAACCAAAAGGAAAAATTTAACAGAAATTTTTTAACATTAAAAAAAAAATTTATTTATTTTAAATTAAAAATAAATTAATATGGAATAAAATTAATAAAGATTAATTTAATAAAATAAAAATAAAACATTTTTCGGGTCAACTTCCGATTTTAAACTAAACTTAAAACTTTTCTTATAAATTAATTACTTTAAGAAATACAATTTCCTTTTAGATTTTAAACTTTTAGATTTTCGAACTAATTTTTATATAACAAAAATTATTATTTAATATAAGAAATAACAATCATAACGTTAAGGTTTTGGGTACGATTTTGCGTTACTCGTAGAGTTTTCTTAAAAAAATATATATATAATATTTTTTTTATAAACAAACCAATAACAAATGGTTAATTTACTAAAAAATGTTTATATTAAAAACAAAAATCTTTTATATAAGAAATCATATATTCTTTTACTTTAATAAATATTTCAAATTGGTGATCGGTTTAAAATTTAAAACAAATATAAATAAAGCTTTCCTTAAATTGGTATTTGCAAAATCAAATGATAATATATAACATTTTTCTATATAGCATATTATATTTTTTAAATTTATAACAAATTGAGAAAGCATTATATTGTGCGTGAGTGTGTTATTTTATAAAACCTAATATATTATTTATTGTCTTAATTAAATATCAAGAAAAATATAATACTTGTTATTTTTTTTTTATATTTTGACTATTCAACCATTTAATACCCAAGAATCCAATCCCGAAAAACCTAAATAATATATCTACCAAATTGGCAATATTTTCTGTTTTTAAGTATAAAAGCTACAGTTCCTCCTTACGTCAGTTTTAAAAATTACGAGTATTTACAATATAAAAATAGTTTATTATATGTTAATTGCATACACATTACTTTTTTAAACACTTTAATAAGAAATTCTCTTCCTTCTACAAACGCTGAAGCCAAATTAAAAACCCTGAAGAAAGTTTATAAACTTAATTCAACAAATATTTCCTGAAGATTTAAATACACAATTATCCATTATAATAATGTATAACTGAAATTGCAACTATACCTAGAGGAACTTATTTTTCATATTATTATCTTCTCAAATAAACTGGAATAACCTAATATCTGTTAGATAAAAATGGTTGTTCAATATAATTGCAACTAAAAATGATATATGCAAATATAATATACATATTTACACTGACTTTCAATATAAATACTTGCCAAAGTTAATTATTTTTGCCGAAAGCTACGCTTCATATGATTACAAGCTATTTTTAAAAGTTAGAAAGATTCAAATAGCAAAGAAAAGACAATAACAAAAATTTCAATAAATTAACTAAATTTTTGTTCTTGTTTTTTTTTTGCTATACGAATCCGACTAATAAATACTTTCCTTTTATTGGTTCAAATATAGAATATTTCTCAAAAAACATTTCTGGCAACATATAAAACTTGTATTAAAAATTGGACACAAAATCCATTTAGTGTTTTTCCCCGAAGAACCTTGAATAGTCTTAACTTAAAACTTTATTTTCGAAATTAAAAAAAAATAAACATTTTAAATAAAAAAAAATCCTCCTAATTAATTACATCTGTAGCGAAATGGAGCCATACGAACAAAGATATGATGAATATTATTCAATGCCACCACCACCGCCTCCAGGTCATCCTTCACAAATGCGTTCACGTTCTGCACAGCGTTATCATAATGAACGTTTACAAGAATCCAATTATTACAATTATCCACCAGCACAGTCTGCATCACATCACCAAATATCCGAACAGTATTATAATGAAAATGTTGTAGCGCCACCACCCTTGCCACCACATAAAATAAAAAAAAAATCCATGCTTAAAAGTCCATTGACTGCAATTAAAAACGCTTTAATAAAATCTACTCGTCCACTCAGACGTATGAACAGTATGGTTGAGCCGGAACGTAAACCAAAATCCAGTCTTAGACGTCAACAGTCAATGTTGGAGCGCGGTATGCAACGTCCATACTACCCCGATGAATATCCAACATATCCAGCTGGTTTTGAAGATCGTTATTATGGTGCATCAAGAAGTGGAAGTGTGCCGACACAAAATATGCTAACACGTGAACAGTATTATAGAGATCAACAACAGTATGGACGTCATTACCAACAGGAACTAATGAATAGTACGTATCAGAATTTAGAAACCGAAGATATTTATGGAAACCTGGGCACTGTGCCGCGCATGCACAAAGCATCACATACAGATTATAATGGCTATGAGCATGATGACTTATACGCTAACAGAGCACTAATAGATTTAGAACGACGACAAGCTGAAGCAGTGGCAGCAGCGAATAGAGGTGGTCGTAAAATTGTAAGAAGGCACAGCACCACTACTGCTGATCGTTCCGTTGGTAGAAGACAAATGACACCAATCAGCAGTGGCTTAGAATATGAACAGACTGATATGTATCAAAACAAGCAACATTCATATATGCTGGATGCACAGCGTAGAGCACCAAATTCAGAGGTAATGTCAAGACGTCGTTTTTATCCAGGTGCTGCAAATGAACAAGGTGATATAAATGAACCACTATATCAATCTCGTCGAGAAATGCAACGTGAAATGCAAAGAAGTCATTTGTATCAATCGAAAAAAGAAATGCAGGAACGCATAAGTCAGGGTAAAAGGGAAATGGAACGGGAATTTAGTCCACATAGTAGCAGCCAATCTGAAAAATCAGATCGTGATTCAATCTATCAAAGTAGACGGGAAGCCAGTCAAGTGGCGTTAAAGAATCGTGCGCAATTACGCGAACAAATTTATCAAACTCGTCGAGAGGCTTTAGAAAGTATGGCAGAGCCAATTTATGTCTCCAAACGTGATACCGGCAGACCAGAACCCATTTATGAATCCAAAGAGGAAAGTATATTGCAGTCACGTGAAAATGAAACCGATGAGAAAAAAGAGGAAAAAACTGAAATAACGGTGGTAGAGATAAATCAGGACGATGAGAGTCTTAGTCGTTCGGATTTACAAAAATCTACAGACACTGTTATAGAAAATACTGTCATACAAGCTAATGATTCTACAACAAGAACAGAGAGTAAAGCGCCATTGGTGCAAAGTGAAATTGATGATGATGATGATATTGAAAATGAAAACTCTAGTGCCGCTGATATACAAACAACGTGTATTGAAAATCAATTAAATCATGGCATGCTTCAAGATACCAATGAAACAAATGATTTATCTGACGAAGTTTTCGAAACTAAAGTGGAATCCGAACCATCATCAAATATAGTACAAGGGCCGCCAATTGAACCATTGGAACCACCTAAACCAACATTACCCTCAACACCACGTTCAATGCGTGCACCATTTCACATTTCTAATATATTAAAACGCACCGGCCCTCCTCCGCCACCAACGACAACAACAATCGGCGATAGTTGTACATCTATTGAAACACAATATACATCACAAGGTAGTCTACCCGTTGGACCGCCAAATGCTACCAGTACACCATACACTAGTAATATGTCCTTGCCAGTCGCAGGACCAGTACCAACATCAGCACCAGTAGCTGCTAGTTTGCCGGGTATGGGACAATTTCCTGCTGTACCTAGAGACCCTACAACGACACGTGGAATCTTTGATTTAAAAGGCGGTACTTTAGCGGACAATGTGTGGAATGTTTCACTACAAATACCGCCAGGCGCGATCCCTGCTGGCGTGCGACAAGAAATTTACTTTACTGTCAGTGACCCACGCATGGGCGAAGCTGTTGGCGGACCCCCACTGGATATGGAAAATGGTTTGTTTTTGTTTTATTTACATAAATATGATTCCTTTTCAGCTTCCTTTTCAGCGACCGACTATTAAAACTCTTATATATTTATTGTGTGTTTTTTATGCTTTTATGTTATTATTATTTATATGTTGTATATAAGTTGAGAATATTAATACACATATATGTGTTGTCCGTATGATTGTGTTTGTATTGTTTTAGTTAAAATTTAATATCTTACTAATACTGGTCTGGTTTAATGGTTACCTAACACATTTATAAAAATTGTTACTAACATTGTAATCGTCTATAACCTCTATCGACCTCACTTGATGCTAATAATCTATTTTCATATTTTTTTAACAAAACCCTATTTTTCACTTATCTATTCACACTATTCCTTTACAAATCACATGCTCAACAATTTTTACTCTGTCAAAAACGTGTTATAATTACAAAAATTAAGTATTATTTTATATAATATTATATAAACCTTGATTTTCTTTTTGCTGTATTGTTTAGTTGAATTAAAAAATTAGATTACAGTATCTATCCGCAAAATCGTACGCTTCCTCTCTAAACTACGGACGGTCATTTGATAATATTTCACTTTCCTTATATTGTGTATATACTCTAATTTATTAGAAGTGATACGGTCTTTAAGTGGTTTATTTAAATAAAATAATTATTTTTAGAACGATTTAAATATAGGAGTTGTTCTTCTAAAATGTCTTGTAGGTATATATGTTATATCTTAGAAGAAGGTGTGGACACCAAGTTAATTTATTTATTATTTAGATTCAATTCCATGATATTGAAGAAATCAAACTCTTATTAATTAAATCTACACTCCAATCAATATTTTGTTCAATGAGATCCTTAACCACTGTACATTCTGTATAAAATATATCCGTAATTTATAATTTAAAAAATATATATAAAAGTTGTCGAAACAATTATTTTTGTAAGTTGCCAACATTGTAAAATGTGATCAAGCGAAATTTAAGGTCGTTATGTTATCCAGTGTATTTATAGAAACAGTTTCCACAATCAGTTTGTCTGACTTTGTTTTAGTGTTTGTCTGGTTTTTGTAGCACCATTCTGAAGATGATTGGTTTATTTGCATGTCATTTTCACGAACCCTGGCGATGTCCCCAATTATAAATCGTTTCATGAAAGTGATGTCCGTAGAGAATATCTTGAGCCTATCTATCTTGATGTCTACAGCAACCTACTTTCGATGGTCTTCTTATATAAAATTAAGTTCTTTTGACACCAGTCGCGAGGCATCGTGTTTAATAATAAAAATATCAATAATAATGTAATATATACATACATATGACTACATTGAATATTGAATGAATAAACATATAATCCAAATTTGTTGTGAACTATAAAATACAACATTTCAAATAAATTATTTATTAATAACTTTTTAATATTTTCAATATAATAACTTAATTTGAGATGTAAATACTACTTACGAATTAACAAAGTCATGATTAAATTCTAACAGAAAAACAGTAATTCTCTTATCCTTAATTAATTAGAACAGCTTATACATATTTTATACGGAATATAATATAAATATATAGATCTAAAATAAAATAAATATATAGATCTTTTGTCCTAATACTAGATATGTATAATTAGAATAATTATAACATTTTCATTATTGCACTTATTTTGTGTTCAATGCATATATTCCTTCTATAATTTAAATTAGTTTTTATATATATATATAATTAGTTTTATTATCAGCGCTATCGAGTCTTTAGTTTAATAAAATTATTACTGGATCTATAATTGTATTACAGTCATGTTTTAGAAAATAAGTGTACACAAACGACTACCCCTTAAACCTAGGCAATGTACTATACATACCTAAAGATACTAAATATATTAGGCAGAACTTTTTAATTTCTTAGAGTGGGCCCGTAAAGAATATTTTTTTTCAGCATCAACAAATAAGTGTCGAGAATCTGCAACATATACTCCTTATAAAGTACTATATCGCATACAAACAACGCATGTTGCTTAATTACCTAAACTTGTTCGCGCTTATTATCAGCGCTAGCGAAAGAACAAGAATAGAGGCCAGACTTTTTTCAGCGCCTACTCTTGCTTATTTGGTATTTACTGATGTCAATCTAAACGACACGAATGACAGTTACAATAGTTAATTAATAGCTAATGCTTAAGCCCATCACATACAATAACGTTTTAAACAAGCTTTCTTTGTACTCAATGCAAGGTTTTCGTAATGCTAATATTAAGCGTAGTTTCTAATAATTAAGTTGCCGTTCTATATATTCTTTCCACTATGTTAGGTTCTTAGTCAGAAGTCTGAAACTAATAAGATATATCTGTCATGATTACAACAGAAGATTGGATAGCTTATATGAGATCAACTTCTTTAATATGTTGATTTCTGGGGTATAGTTGTGGTGGCTGATAGTTGTGTGTGGTGACGTTTATTATTTATTATATTGAAGTTTGGTTTAAAGAAAATCACCTTTGCAGAAACCAGATTTTAATTTTGATGTGTTAATTTATCGTGTCAAGTCCACAGTAACTTCACTTTAAATTTTAAAACAGCGTCTGTTATAGATCATCTTAAATTTGGATTAAATATAAATCAAAAAATTTGAAGCACGCTGATCCAGATTTTTATGTGTAAATGTATTATATCAAGACACTACTTTTAGCTAGTTATAGCTTCACTTCTTTCAAAACAATCTCTATTAGTGATAATCTTTAATTTCAGGTAAAATTAAAACACATTTCAAGTACCTACTTCTAGATTTAAATATGTTAGATTTTGGATACTAAGACACTTTAAGAATAGTTTCAATTTTTCGAACCAAGATCTATTAGTCTTTAAATATGGTTTAAAATAAATCACGTTTGTTATACCTAGATCCAAATTTTGATGTGTCAATATACTACATATAAAAATCTAGGAGATGAATTTTTAACTGCCAGATCTAATTTTTTTTATTTATATATCTTACAACACGATTTCAATTATACAAAGACTGAATACTTAAGAACAATTCCATTTGCTAGGACTTTTTTGAAGTAATGAACTTCGATATGCACTAATTAATTTAAATAGATTTTTTAACTAAAAACCATTCACAATTCTTTCACACCGTCTAAAGATTTTTAACCTTATATACCTAATTTTTTAAAAAAAAAAACAAATAAATTTTATATAATTGTTAATAAACAAATTATTATTTGATATCACTTTTTATTGTGTTTGCAAACATTTAAAAATAAAACAATTTATTAAATTTAATAATCTTAAACTAATCTTAAATTAACTTTTTTTAATTTAGGTGAAACAATGCTCTCACCACTTGTTATGTGCGGTCCACAAGGTCTTGAATTTTTAGTACCCGTAACACTCAATATACCACATTGTGCTGGACGTACCGCTTCCCTAGGATTAGCACTCAAAGCGACCGATAGTGAAAAAAATTTACATACCGAATGGGATAATATCGATCTACCAAGCAATGCGGCGGCTCATACAGTATCGGTGAAAGTAGATCACTTCTAATTTAATTATATACCTAGTAATAATATTATAATAAATGTATCTATT
>NC_051847.1:164447468-164460454 GCF_002237135.1 Teleopsis dalmanni
AATATAAAAAAAAAATAACAAGTATTATATTTTTCTTGATATTTAATTAAGACAATAAATAATATATTAGGTTTTATAAAATAACACACTCACGCACAATATAATGCTTTCTCAATTTGTTATAAATTTAAAAAATATAATATGCTATATAGAAAAATGTTATATATTATCATTTGATTTTGCAAATACCAATTTAAGGAAAGCTTTATTTATATTTGTTTTAAATTTTAAACCGATCACCAATTTGAAATATTTATTAAAGTAAAAGAATATATGATTTCTTATATAAAAGATTTTTGTTTTTAATATAAACATTTTTTAGTAAATTAACCATTTGTTATTGGTTTGTTTATAAAAAAAATATTATATATATATTTTTTTAAGAAAACTCTACGAGTAACGCAAAATCGTACCCAAAACCTTAACGTTATGATTGTTATTTCTTATATTAAATAATAATTTTTGTTATATAAAAATTAGTTCGAAAATCTAAAAGTTTAAAATCTAAAAGGAAATTGTATTTCTTAAAGTAATTAATTTATAAGAAAAGTTTTAAGTTTAGTTTAAAATCGGAAGTTGACCCGAAAAATGTTTTATTTTTATTTTATTAAATTAATCTTTATTAATTTTATTCCATATTAATTTATTTTTAATTTAAAATAAATAAATTTTTTTTTTAATGTTAAAAAATTTCTGTTAAATTTTTCCTTTTGGTTATTGCAAAATACAGCAAAAATTTTATTTATTTTATTTACAACAAAATTGAGATTTTGTGCGTTTATGTGCGTTAAATGATAATTTATTTTTTGTTTTTGTATATATTATATATAGAAAAAATCCAAAGGGTTTTAAGTTGATAACAAAAAATACAATGGCCTTTAACCATACGAAAATGTAATGAGAGTTTCATGAATTAATGTATGATTTTAAAATTTTCTTATTTAATTTTTTTTTTCAATGATTATGCGTTCATAGTATAATTAATTAATAAACAAAAATAAAAACATTTTTCGTTAACACAAAATAATTAAAATTTGGGGGAATATATATAATAGAAAGAGAAATCGAAAAAGTCAGATTTGTATTGAGTTGGGAGACAAATGTTTTGGGAAAAGACTGTGTACTATGAAAATTTCTATAACAAAATATTTTACTTGTTTAATATTTTATTAATTTTTTTAAAATATTCATTTTGATTTTATGAATATACTTGAAGTTAAAAAATCACTTACCTCATGTTATGATGGTGCCCTGCTGTACCGATTTGTGGTTTACGATATAGTTCGAATGCTGAGCCCCGTTGTTCACGACTGCCTGCTAAGTCCAGAGCATGCCGTTCTGGCGTATGTGGTGGAAGATTACCTATTAGTTAAAAAAATTTTTTAATATATTAAAAAATTTAGTACTTCAAAAAATATAATTTACACAATGGCTGTTCTAAAAAGTTGGTGGAGATACAAAAAATTACTACTCTAATACTAAATTAATAAATCTTTTTTTATAGTACTTCTAATATATACTTAATGGAACTACTTAAATATATTAATATATAATAAACTAAAGCTTAATTACAATATTTATTTGAAATAAATATATAACAAATAAGTAACATTTTATTAATTCTTGTTTTATTAACTTTAATGAGGTTGAACTGGTTGGTATCATGGTATTACTCATAGATCCTGGTTTCTTAACGGTAAAAAATAAAAAAGCGGTTGATAGAGATGTGGTCGTATTAAGTGCTGGATATCTAGTTTGTAGACGAGTTTTTAAGTTGCCAAAGGAATTTTATTATCCCACTACGTTATTAGTTTTATAAAGTCTTTCAGAATTATGTGTCCGGTTAGTATAGAATTGTTGCTTCGTTTGAAAATTTAAGAATTTTTAAACTTTTCTGTTTTTATTTTATTAAATATCAAGTTATAAATCAACGTTTTTTGTTTTTATTTTGCACAGATCTTTTACTTCTAGAACAGAAAAAAAATTTAAAAATGCAAATGGGGCTGCGGAGCACACTATCAAAATACTAAATTGTAATATTGTTTAAATATAATGTATTAAGACTTGATTAGCTTGAATCATAGATTTTCAATTACGTCATACAGAGTTCGAAATCTGGAGATGTCATTAAAAGCTGTCTAATACGCAATGAAGATGAAATGTAATTGTTGTTGTAGCCTGCTGGGAACTGTTTGTGTAGTATCTTTGGGAGGTGTCGTAGTCGTCGACACGTAGTCGTCGATAACGACAAGTGGTTCCATAAAGTAGACTCGGTCGTTCTTGGAACCGAACTCAAGTATACCAATGCTTGCTTTTCATTTATTTGAATGAAATTAATTTTTGAAGTTTTACTACTAACTACGATTTTTTTTCAAAAGTACCCTGATAATGATATTATGTTAATATCATAACATAATCATATCATAACATATTATGATATTTACATGTTACATGAAATTTAACTACAATATTATACTATATGCGATAATTAATATTACCTTAACTACTAAATTCTTCTACGTTCATAATTAGTAACATTTTTTTATGAGTAGTAAATTACTTCTCAGTATATATTGAAATTACCATAGTAAAACTTAATAATAGAACTTAAAGCCATTGGCTCAAAGTGATTTGTCTTATTTTTGTATTTGTTTTTATCAGACTGGACTTCATTTAACGGATATTATTACCACCACTTACCAATAGGTGGTGGCATGCCACGATGTGGTGCAATATATGGACCAGTGCCGCTGCCGCCATTATAGTGGTGATTACTGCCATTGTAACCATTTGTAGGTGGATATTGTGGTTGTTGACTATAATTGCTGTTGGTGCCATAGGTGGGTTGTATGTTATTATTAGGACCATGATGTGGTGAACCAGGTGTTTGTTGTGAGTAATGATGATGTGATGGTGTAGGTGGATAATAAAAGCCGTTGGGTGAACGTGGTGAGCCAGGTTCCTAAAGAAAAATTATATATTTATTTAAATCAATTAAATATTTTCTTGCAATAAAAACTTACGCCATTTTCCCAATTTGCATTGCCATTGCCAGCACCAGTACCACCTTGTATTGGTGGTCGATAATTTTTGGGCTTTGGTGGCGGCACTGGTTTAAAGGGTCCACCGTTGTTACCATTTGTTGCAGCATTGTTGTTGCTACCATTGATATTTGGTGGTGGCACAACCATTTGTGGATTCTTCGGCAATTTACTGTAATCAGCTTGAGAGGCAGAATTGTTTCGACTGCTTAAGGTAAAGCGATTTCCCGATTCAGCGATTTTGTAAGTCCATCATATTATTTTTTGATTTAAATTATTTTATTTTTTGGTTTGCGTGAGGATATAGGTGAAGTGCGTTTTTTACATAAAAAATATAACATACACAGACACATAAATAAACATGAAAAAAGATATGAGTATAAGGTGAAACAAAATAAAAGTATATTTAAAAAATAATGTACAAATTAAAATATTTTTATTTAATTCGTTTTTATTAATATTACAATTATAAATTAGTTCGTTTTTATTTTAATATGTACAGTACAAAATATTTGTAGAATAAGTAAACGCACGAGCACATAACATTTAGGGGAAGCACATATACAATTAGACAATGGGACTTAAAAGTTTTAACGCAAGCTCTTTTGAATTCTTGTATAGATTATAGAGAATTTTACTATAAAAACATGTCTAAAAATTCAAACGAGTGTGTCGTAAACCGATATATTTTGCACAGATGGGCGCATCAGTTTTGGACCCGATTGGGCATTAATAGTTCGGTCAGGTATGAAGCCAGTATTGCTAAGTGTAACGTCATTCATGTTTCTAAGCAGTTTACGAGGCGCCGCTATGGGTTTGGCAGTTGTGCGTTGATAATGCAAATGTACAGGACGTATATGTGAGCGGTATCTTTAAGGATAATTACAATAACCATACAATTGAGACAGCAATTATATATATGACATTATGGATTTATGGTTATATGGAAATGGTTATAGTTACATTTTTATATTTTATATATATTTTTATTTTGTTGGCATGCAGTTATTTTCAATAAAAATAAAAGAAAATATGGATAATTATTTATTTATTTATTTACACTTAATTTAAATTTGTTAATAATATTGCAAGAAATTGTTTATACAAAAAATAAATATGTCAGAGTTATCGTACCTGTACTTTCCATAATCAGTTTTTGTTTCCATTAATGGCTTACGGGGGCTGCCTTCGAGACCCAAATTTGAAGGGCGTTGAGGTGGTCCATTTCGTGGATCTAAAGGTAACAAGAAAAATGTATGAATAAAGATAATTACAATAAAGATATTGCATATTTATTTATATGCAATATAAATAAATAAAATAATTTTCGAATTATTAAATTAATTAAATAAGTTATTATTAAAACAATTTTATAATAATTTTGTAAGTATATAAAGTTTGCTTATACACTACTACCAACAAATCTAAATTTGAAAAATATTACTTCGTATATAAACAACCTGTATAATCCAACAAAATTAAACCGAAGATTCATTATTTTTGTTTATGTTTCTTTACTCACTGAACATACTTCCTTGTTCAGTTCTAATCTACAATTCATAAACAAGAAGATATATTTTATTTCCATACCTATATTCCTCGCCGAGTTTATATCATGATATTGTGGTCTACCAGGACTGCTTTGCCGATTTAAGTCATTCGCACCTACAAAGTTACGGTGATCATGTGTGCTACGTGCATATTCCGGTGCCTGTGAGTTCATACCAGCAGGTGGTAAAGGACGGCCACTATTTACAAAAAAAAAAACAATAAAGTAGTTAATAAAAAATTATAAATAATTATTAAATTATCAAATTAACAACACAAAAAAAAAAAAAGAAAATAAAAGAAAATTAAAATTTAATACATACTTTGCATTTGGTACTGACTTGAGATCGTCGGGAGCATTTGGCCCAAGTCTGCCCAAATTTTGCATCGTTAGCTGAGATGTGTTGTACGAATCATAACTTGATACGCTATCATAACTGGAACCATTTTGCTGGGAACTATTAGGCATTGAGCCTTTACTACCAGGTAAACCAGTTGAGCTACCCATTGTAGCAGCATTCAAGCGTGCTTGCCGCTCCAACGAAGCATGTTGTTGGCGATCTATTGAATCTGTTGCTAAAGCATTGCGTGATATATATTCAGCTTGTACATCATCATTAACAATGGGTTTTCCAAATAAGCGTTCTTGCGCTGAACGTCCTAAAGTTCCACCAGAACTATTTGTACGAGAAGGTGGTTGCATTTCACCAGGTCCGGGTTTTGATTGGCGATCTATGCGTGGTGGCAAATCAGGTGCATTTATACCATAAAGTGATTGTGGGCGTGTAGAGGGTGTCGACGGATCAGACGAACCACCTAACATATTTGTGCCTGGTGGTATGTAGCCAGCATATTTACTAGAGTCTATTGTTTGGCGTCGATTTGGTGGTGGATTAGCGGAATGTTCATACGGAATCTATAGATTTTGATTAAAAGTGAATGTGTTTGGATATAAGAAATTAAAAATTTTATTAGTATCACTTGAATAACAAATAAGTATTCATAATAAGTGTTGTATACTTATAATATGTAAATATTATTAAATTTTTAAATATCAAATTATATAAATCTTAACTTAAATTATCTTTTATATAGAATACAACAGTTATGTATAATCCTATTAAAAAACTGAAATTTATTAATGTAAATAACTATAATATGCATGTAGAAATTCTAAAAGAAAGTTCTATAATGCAAACTTTGGAACCGGGACTAAAAAATATGAACAGAAACGTTTGAAATTATAAATATTATTTAGTTAAATTGGCAACGTTTAATTAGGCTTTTACGGTTAGATATATATTATCTAACCGTTATTCTATTATATATATTACAGTTAGAACAAAAAATTATCTCCCAAATTAATCAAACATTCCTAAGGAACAGCCCATATTTGTAGCTGCTATTCAGTTCAGTTTCAAGATGATAAGTGATGGCAGTCAGTCTTGAGAGTCTTTTTGATTAATGGATTTTTTAAAGATATTTAATTTATTCAGTTATTATAATTTAACATTTAAATGTGAAATCCTGTGAACACGCAAAAAAAGAAGCCTAAGAAAGAGACAGATCATTGGGATTTAGGAACATTCCGGATATGCAAATTCAGCAAGCCAGTAGTTCTAGATTGTTAGTGAACTGTTAAACTGTAAGTGATGGTAAATTTAAACAACTCATTATTATTGTGGATTTAAAATGACTATTATTATATGGAATATGCAAATCATATCAAACTCGATTTGAAAGCATAACTGATTTTTATTTGGATCGTAATAAGGTGGGAGGATTAAATGTAGTGAAAAAAATTTAAGAGTTAAAAACTATGTCATTCAAATTAAAGTTTGAAAATCGATATATTAGATGCTATCCATTTTAGTCGGGAATATAAGAGAATGCAAAAAATGAAATTGTATAAAAACCATGAATGAGGTAAGGCATGCCTGTCATAAGAGACGACTAATATCCCGGAGCCATTCCGACACTGTTTGGAGTCTGAATGGTAGTAAGTGAGTGTCTTCACTTGTGACACCTGACTGGAAGTATAAATCTGGTACCACGGGAGTCAGGTGCTCGCAGCTTTGGCTATCCTAACCGATTGAGGTTGGCAGTATCGTGGTGGCTGTGGTTAGTACCCAAACTGAAGCGGGTAAAATGATTGAATTTTACTTTCATTTGGCGTGGACTTGCTTATTCACATCGGGTGCTGTGACCCATGGATCAGCAGACGGGCTTCACTTCTTACTAAAGGAAAATTAGGCCAAACACATAACTTCAATTAGTGTCGGCGGATATTTCTTGGAATTTCCAATGGGGCGTTTAAAGGCAAATTATCTTGACACGTGTATTTTTTAGAACACTGTAGTTTTAAACCTTCAAGACAGTAACCACTTTAAATAAAATTGGATTCAACTATTTTTACGGATGTTAAATAGATATCACTGAATAAAGTTATACAAATCTCATCAAAACTGATTTGGAAACTAAAACTCATTCCACTTTGGAATATAGTGTATTATTAGGTATGGGGATTGTATTAAGTAAAAAACCTTACAGAGTTTAAAACTATATTTTCCAAATTCAGACTTGAAAACTGATTGCCTTGACTTTCAATAACTTTAAATTACTGTTAAATGTAAGTCTCTAATATGTTGATTATTTATGTGGCAGGGTGAGAAATTAGTATCTTTCACTTTATTCCTTTTTGAGATTGTAACCGCATGTTTGAAATTTTTATTGTCTAAACAAACTAGTATCGGTTACTCCATATTAGATAAATTATAAATAAAATTGAGGTTCTAAGAAGTGGTTTACAGAATTAAAGCCAGGTGTTTCAAGTTTTAATTAGAAATCTATTTCAAGGAAATTTATACCGGCTACTTTAAAATAGTTGTAGACAAAGTGTGAACTGTATTAATATTGTTAAGGATGATTCGGAGCAGCCCAGGATATAGTGACGTTTTATATTTTTTTTTATTAATCAACTATTAACAATTGTTAAAAGTTCTATGTAATTTGCGAATTAAATATAATTATAAATATTTACTCTTACAAAATAGATAATTAATTCAACAATATGGTCGATTTCACATATGAGATAATGTAAGTATGGTATAAATTGACTAATAACGAATTGATTTGATAAGTGCTGAGTATAAGTATATCGGACTTCATTAACTGAGCCTATTAAGATGATCGTGATATTGAATCATATGAATACATATTTTAATTAAGTTATTCATAAAAATTATAAATATTGATCAATTTATTGATAACTGCTATTTTTCTGGTTCCTTATATTAATTAACATATTTAATTATAAGCAACGTTTATAACATATATTAAGTTCAGCACATGCAGTTAAAAAATATTAATAATTATGTTATAACCAATATAGATATTATTAGGTATATTATGTTAAATGATTACATATTATATATTTAATAAACTTATGTAATATATTATGCATATTAAATGTAAATACTCATGTTATATTAATAATTTTCTAATGATTTTGTGTATTGTTTGAAGTATTTGTTGGCCTCTTACCGTATATGGAGGTGGTAATCCTTCACCAATTATGTCTCTATCCCTATCCAAGTTATCCTGATTAGTTGCAATCGATGGATCTGAGCTCGATTTAACCAATTGTGGTAAATTGCCTAGTGACAATGATGCTGATGGCCCAGGACTTAATTCCAAATCAGATTCAGGACTTGATGCATACGATAAACGGGATGTGGTCATTGGGAATAGGAAATCATCGGATAAGGATTCAACGGGCTATTTATTAATTTTTAGTGTTTGGGTGCGTTCATTATTTTTTGGGAACAGGATTGAGATAAGGAAATTTGGGTTTAATGTTAGTATTGTGGTTATAGTGTTGAAAATGTCGGTAGGAAATTGTTTTTGTGTCAATATTGTTTGTTTTGATTTCGTATTGGAGAAAAATATTGAAAAGCAAATAAAATATTTTTTTTTTTGTTTTTGAAAATAGCAACAAACGTGGAAATATATATAACAAAATAAGATTTAAAACATAACAGAAAGTAAACAAAAATACGAAATAAAATAATTAACAAATTAGATTAAGAAATTCGGTATTAAATGAAACGTTTGATTGCCAAGCAATGTAAAAATAATAATTTTGTTATTATTAAATATTTTGGACGGACACATTTGTGATTTGGACGAATACACAGTTTGAGAATTGTTATTCCATAAAGTAAAATGGGAGCAGTTGTAGTTGTTAAGTTCGATTTTGGGATGATAAAGCAAGGAAATGACCGTGATGAAGTTGTTTTATCGCAAACATAATTTAGTTTTTTTTTTTTTAATCAGAAACGAATGAAACAAAAATAAATAAAAACATTTAGTTAGCAACTTTTAAAATTTTTTTAAATAATTAAAATTTTTTTAGCTTACGAAATTAATCATGGAATTGTTAAAAATAAAAAAATATAAATTATAAATAAATTAATACTTATTTTTTTTTTTGTTTTTTGTTGGTATTATAACTTTCAAATTACATTTTTTTTTTCTTCTTCTTTCTCATTTGTGTTAGTTTTTATTACTAAATAACAATTCCATAATTTATTTAAATTACTTAATTTAGCTACTCTTTAAATTGGATATTGAAAATTACTATTGAAGATGTAGTTTTAGATGATGCCAGATAAAAAAACGCATGCATAACACAAAAATATTGGAAGATAAACATATATATTTATCTTTATATACATAGGAACTAAATACATACTAGCACATATACATACAATAACGATTTTACGAGGTTTAAATTAATATGTATTTTATTAATTATAAATAATATAAATGTTGATTTTTAGTTACAAAACATGCAAAAAGAATTAGTTTGCTTAATTTAGTTGAAAAATTCGACTTTTATTTATCTTTTATGTATGTATCGATATACGATAAAAACATCAATCGATAATTTTAAATGCATTTTTAATTAAATTGTATATAATTTATTTACGTAAATGTTCTTAAATAGGTAATAATATTTCAAAGACACTTAAAGTATATGGGTGAGTAGTGAAAGAATTTCATCAGAAGGTGTTATATGTGATTAAATTTCATGTCTTCGATAAGTAGATATTAACTGTTGCGGATCTATGATGCATTGAATTAATCATCGAAATGCATTGAATTAAGATGATTGAAACGATCATATTTAAAATTTTTGGAGTCACATGTGTACTCTTTTAAGAACGATTTTAGTAAAGGCAGCTATTTTGAGCAACCTTTTACATTAGGGGATGTGGCAACACAGCTTACTTCTCGAGATATCAGTATTTAAAGTTGGAAAATTTTAGTTGAGAACTATCACCCCTTGCATGTCTTCTTGTTGTTAATGATTTTTGTATAATCAACATTAAAATAGTTTATATTTTTTGGCGTAGATATTTTTTTTTGTTTTTTAGAATAGTGAATGAAAAAGTTTGCAATTTGATATTTCAAGAAGTAAGCTGTATCAGCATAAAGGGTAGTAAAGTTGCTCAAAATTACATTCGTTCTCATATTAAACTGTAGATAATTAAAACTATTTTTCATTGAATGAAAAGGTTTAATCAAACAAAAAAAAAATGAAATGTCTATTCCATTAGAGATGTGTATCGAAATATTATGAATTACCAACTATATACGATATATAATCGTACTCTACTGATAGTTACCTATCTTTCTATCGGGAAAGATAAATAACTTTTGCAATACAAACGATCTTCAAAGGTGTAGCGCTTCTGCTTCAGTGAAAATTTAACAACTTCTTTGACAGATGCTGGATTAAAGTTTACTTAAACTATGGTAATCCCTCACATAAGGCTATATGTGTTAAACTTAGACTTCTTATTTAAGCATTAACAGGATTAATGTATTCCTAATTAAATTGAATGTTTCTTTTAACATCTAAATCAATATATATATATTCAATCGTAAGACATTTGTAAACTGATCGTGTCTGAAACCTGTCTGTCTGCTATATAGTATTGAGGAAATTGGTATGTATTTGACAGAGAAAATTAAAATTAAAAATTGCTAAAACTTGGCTTTAACTAGGCACCAGTAAAGTTAAATTTATTACTTGATTAAATAGCCATGTTTAGTAAGCTTTAATGTAACACAACTCTGTGGTGTTTTAATTTAAATATGTGCCTGAACACATTCCTATACTGACAAATGCATGACATTAAACTTGTTTAACTAGTTGTTCATAAAATAAAATGTGCTTAACTCGTCAGTTCTAAAAAGTTATAAATTTTGGTAGTTAGTCTAATCTGATACTATGTTTAAACGTAGACTTATCAAACCCAGTTAGTGTATTTTTATATGGGTTTTGTATGGATATTGTGTGAAAAGTTGTATACTAATCGATTTAACAACAAGAGCCTACACATAACATAAGGTTCGTCACATACTGTAATGCTAAATGATGATAATGACTTATAGTTATGAATAGATTAATGTTCAGATTAAGGTATTAGTTCCATTCTTCGAAACATGTAATACATGTTTCATAATTTATATCATAAAATAAGAAATTTGGTTTATTTATGTAAAACCTTTGAAAAATCATATCCTTAATTTAAAATGTATGCATTACGTGTAAATTAAATATTGTAATTGAACGTAAGTTCTAAAAATATATGATTTGATACGTTTATATATATATAAGACATTTTAAAATGAACACTTACAGTGATCGTTGTTCTGCAAAAGATACTTTCTATTCAATTTATAGATATTTTTCTATGTCATTACTTGTCAAGTCAATAAATACTTAAAATTTTTTCAACTAAATTAAGGCTGATTCTCATGCAATGCATTCATTGCTATCATCAACACTCTGAATCGATTCAGAAATATTATTATTATATTTAATATTAGTAATGTTATTGTTATTGTTATTTTTACTGTTATTTCTAATTAAATTGTTAGCATTATTGGATAGTTTATTGGAGGAAGCATAGGAGGATAGTTTTCTAGCTGCTGGTATAGGACCAAAATTAGATTCGTCAATTAAAGTACCAGCGCTGCTGCTGTTACAATTGTTTAGCAAATTACTGATGGAACCACCAAATTCGATGCCACTATCGTTACCATTGTTACCATACGCTGCCAGTCTAGAGCTGCTGCTGTGCAACTGCTGCTGTGGTTTCGGCATAAGCGCTACACTGCTATTTAAAATGCTCGCACCAGCAGCAGCGGCGGCTGCAGCAGTAGCCGAACGATGTCCACTTCCAGTTGGTTCTGTATTGATTGTGATGCCATCAACGCAACTACGCTCATCTTTATTATCATTTAAAACGTTCAGGTTGGAATCAAACAATGCCGTTTTCTGCAGTAGTTCGTGGTAGTAGTAGGGTGTGGTGCGTCGTTCTGTTGAAGCAGCACGATTTATGTACTTCGAAGCACCACCAACGCTACCATTACCGCTACCAACAGCCATGCCATAACTCTTATGTGTGCTTAAGTTTGCTTGTTTAATAGTGTGTAAATTTGCATTCGAATAACTATCATGCTTGGGCTGAGGCATGGCTAAGGCAGTGCCGTTTTGTGTGCTACTCAATAGATTTGGCTGTGAGCCATGGTATTGCGATAGGGTGTCAACAGTGGTGGCATCACTTAAATCGTTTTGCTGACAAAAGGTATGTTTTGTAGCCAAGCCGCCTGGTAACGAGGAGGATGGTTTCATTATTGGTACCATTGTGTAAGAATTCAAGCGTTGTGGTTCTCTGTTGGGTGTTGTGGGCGTAGATTTGTAAGCTTGCTCATATTTAACTGGCGGCGGACGTGGCGGTGTTAGCGAGCGTTCGATTTGTAACAGTGAGAATGAATTTCGCTTACCCATAGGGTAACGCGGTACAGAACTGGATGTAGGACGACAGCAAGGAAGATTGCATGGTGGTGCAATATAGGGTGGGAATATCATTTCAGTGGGAGAATCGGGTAGCTGTTTTCGTTGTTGTATAAAAAATAGGAAAAATGTGTAAATGTGTTAGAATACCCATCAACCATTTCACAATTAATATAGTTAAAGCTACAATAAAAAAATATTTAAGTTAGAAATTCTTCAGCACAATACTAAAATTGTTTGGTCGGCAAACTTTGAAGTCAAGCAAATTATATTAAACTTATATTCAGTTAAATATTTGAATGCGCTAACAGTCCCATGTGGTTACAGAGACAGACTGTTATGTTTTTTTTAAAATACCTAGGAACTGTAAAACGTCGAATATAGTTGACCTATAAGTGAATTATGAATTTTATATAAAGATTTTAAAATGCTACCAAAAAGTGTAACAACAACAAAGTTTATATATTAAAAAAAAAATTATTTAATAAAGTTGCACAATTTTTTTGTTTTCACAATAATTTTACCAA
>NC_051847.1:164460554-164462287 GCF_002237135.1 Teleopsis dalmanni
ATTTAGGGAACAGTCAAAGTTATTATTCTTTGATAACAATCAATAGGGAAACAATGGATTCCAAAAATCGATTGCAGTACGTGAATTATGAGTTTCGGTGCCATACTGTTGAAATGCTTACATTCCGTTTAAGATCAATTTTAAAAAACATATTCGTATAAATAAGTTAAGTACTTTTATATTTTTTTACTTTATTTTCAATGCACTTATACCTCCCGAAATCAGCTGATTTATTTATAATGAGCTCATTTATATGAAAGCATTTTGTATGGTAAATAATCCTCATTAGCTGCGTGAATGAGCAAAACTGTTTAAATGACACAAGTTAAAACATGGTATAAGTTATATCAATTTATAAGGACTTTCAACTTTATTAGAACAAGAAGTAACCTATACCACATATAGCGTATGGAAAAAGGTTAATTAAATTAGTTAATTTCACTAAAACTCGTTTCCACATAAGCGTTTTCGAAAAATCGAATTGGTGATAAAATATTATATACTGCTTTTCTCAGAAGTCCAGAGTTTTTATAATTTGAACAAAGTTACGAAGATTGAAGTTTATTAGGAGAAAGGATGATATCATTATTTGAAAATTTAACAGATAATATAACAGATAAAATTTTTTTTTAAGTAAAAAAGTCAAATACTTCTATTAAGATTATTCCAACGTTATATTTATTTTAGGTAACTTATATACTATTTTCATATAAGTATATTATTTCAGGATACATATTATTAATTAATTTTATTAATTTATTGCGAATTTGTGTTATCATAAAGATATTTACTTAAACGTTTACAAATATATACTTACTCCGTAAAATATTTTTTGTCAGACAAAAAATCAAGTTATTAAAATTCCTTATAATAATGCATATTTTTCGATATATATTTAAATGAATAAATAACTTATATATAATACTTCATATAAATAAAAAATTCGATATAAAATTTTTTTTTTTCTTTTTTAAGATAAGGCAATTTTTTAAAGTATTTATCTTAACTTTTCGTGTTATTTAGAGTTAGTTTTCTTATGCTTATATCGATGTTTATGTTAACAATAGAAATAATAGATTTAACTGAACTCCATAATACTTTCTTCTCACCAGGTGGGATGAATTTGATCGTAAAGTGCGCCACGCAACGCAAGAGTAGGAAGATTTCATTTGAGACGAAAATGGTTATGTATATTAGAACGGATTGGATGGAATTATAGCTTTTGTTGTAATCAATGCAGTTACTAATTATATATCCCATCACTTCTACAATATGTTAAATCTACTTCAAATTAAGTGTGCTTCAGAGTTTTAATATTTCTTGTCGTCGATGGCTAACTATTAAATATTATTCTTCTATTCATATATTTATTATAATATATTTGGATTTTATTCATTACTAATTTATATCACTATATTTCACTATAAATAATTTTACTGACTTTAAAAAAACATGTATTTTAATGTAAATTAAATACCGGATAGGAGTTTCTTTTCAACAAATACTTCGAAGTTGTGAAGTTTCTCAAAGGTGGAAGAGAAAACTGTTTATTTATTTATTCTGTTACTATTCCGTAGTCACCAGAAGGCGGCTATACACTCTTCATTTCAACTACCTGCAATAAGTACCTGTTAGTCCCATTGTGTGGGTAGTAGATATTACTCGTGCTACCAAAACGATTCAGTGACTTCCCAGTTCAAAACAGGAACATTTTTGTATGAAGTTCACTTAGA
>NC_051847.1:164462387-164466664 GCF_002237135.1 Teleopsis dalmanni
TAATCGAAACAGCGTTATATGGTCAACCAAATTTCAATAAATTAATCAAATTTTTGTAGTTGTTGTTTCTTCATTACTGTTCGAACCCTTCTAGTTTTCTTTTCGTCATAATGCAAGTCACATTCGACAAAAAAAATCTACTTTATAAATCTGATGCTTTGAATAGGAGTAAGTAACGAAGGTAAGTCGGTCTATAAAAACTATACTAAGGCATGATTTGTGCTTAGAGAATTTCGAAGGTTCCGTCACAATACAAGCAGCATTGTTTTTCAGTCTTTTAAGAATCTACTTGATCAAACTTCGATTGCATTTTCGTGTTTCTTTCAATACGATCAGTTAAAGTCTACAGATAAGTTCTGTGTACTTTCTTTAGTCTATAATACAAAATTGTTTTTATTTTGGTGTTGAATAAAGTTCTGTAATAATGAATATATGATCGAAGTCTCATAATATTTTTAGCTGGGTAAAAGCACCCTAGTGATTAAAGTGACTACCGTTTTTGTTTATGTGATTCTGCCTATATTCAATGAAGGGACTATAGTCCTTATTGACCACAGGTCAATCGGTACTAAAAAAACCAGTTCCGATCTCTGTCTGTAATTGAAGTGTTAAACATTACACAAATCATCTATGATATCGATAGTTTCCACTATTCTTTATGGTAATGTAGCTTCAGTTCACTGAGATTGCTCTGGTCATGAGAAAAGCAGTACTGATATCTTTCCGTAATAGAAGCACTAAGCATATACAAAGCATCTGCAGTCTTGATGTTGTCCTAGGTATCTACTTTAAGTAATTCATTGAGGCTCAATTCATTGAGGAAAAACCGATGGAAATATTTATCGATTATAAGATTTGTCTCGAAATCGAATGTTAAGGTTTGTGACAGGAGAGTGGAAACTTTTTCAGCAGACTAAAGAATTAGAGACCAATATGCAATTATTCAAGAAAACAAACTTATGACCATTTTGTTTTTAGCTTTTAAGCAATATTTATGATCATCTGAACGACTCTGTAGTTCCACTGAGAAGAAATCAAAAAAATAAAAGAGGATCTGACGATATTCATACAGCCGTGATTTTAAGCACAAGAGTTTTACAGAAGTGATGTAAATTGCATATTCATCTAATGTATATCAAGTAGGTCGTAAATCCAGTGTAAATCAGAGAATGCAGTAAAAGTGCTAGCTGTTACTGAAAGTCATATTAAATTTCATCTGAAATAGTAATCTCACCTTAACTACTTTTAAATGTTTAGTGGAATAAATAATAACTAAATTGCATTTATTTCACTTAATCTATTTTATAAAGGATGTTGTTAACTCATCCCATCCCGAACCTATGTATTCGTGTTCATCTTAAACTTTTTTTTTAAGAGTAAAAAAAAAATAAGAAAATGAAATAAAAGTTTTTTTCTCATTTTGGAAAGAATGTTGTATTTTTCTCACCACAAAGAAGCCCATGGAACTCAAAACTAATAAATATTCTCTAATAAGTTATTTGGGAATTTTGTTTATTGTACAAGAACGTGAAGGTCTTTATTTTCAATAACAAGACATGAAATACGCTCACCAAATAAATTCAGTCCGCAATGACAACGGAATGCCTCCAACAAGGAAACAAACTCAAACGCGAGTCACAAACAAATTTTACCACTCCTCCACTTAGAGCGATGATGAAGGAAAAATCCTGCTCCACTTGGTCCTTACGTTAGAATTTGTTTCTTGCAAAAGCATTTCCGGCGCTTCTCTACATTTAATTGGGCGTGTAATTGATTGGACTTCTTGGACATGTTTTCAAAAAATTTCTATTGATTTTGTGTTTAGTTTCCAAAGGCTTTTTCTCAACGCAATCGACAAGAACTTCTACTCCGAATGCCATGAGACATGTTCATAGGCTATAAGCGAACCAAATTTCTTGCAAAATGCTTCTTCTATTTTCCTAATGCTCTGGTTGTATTGTGCTCTGCTTTCAGTTGATTTTGATAATTAATTATATTTGCCAGTGCGGCTCGGTGAGAAGTGGCATGAATGGCGTTGGAAGTGTGTGTCTACAGGTTGTTTGACATTAATTGATTTATTTGCTCCTTTTAATGAATAAACCATAATTGTTTTATGTGTTATCAAAAATACTACGGCGGTACTTTGGAGCATTTGTTGCTGCTTGTGACTCTTTGGTTCAGTTTAGTTAATGTAATTGAAGTTGTTTATGTTAATTAAGTAGGAAAAAGTTAAGCCACAGGTTGGTATAATTTTTGCAGTGTTTTTGATTCATTAAACTTATTACCACAGCAGTAAATGACATAATAAATGCTGAGACTTATTTAAATTTTTTTATGGGAAAACCAGAAGTTTTATTAGGTATTTCGTAAATGAAAAGTTTTATTTTATTTTGCTAAGATTCTATTCCTATTACTATATGGAATGTTATTATTATTACCATTGAAGGATTTTGTATTCATTAAATTAAATGCACATATATTTAAACTGTCGCCTATAAGAAGGCAATTGTTTTTTTTCGCGCCCCAAAAATTAATAAAAAATTTTTCAGTTGATTGTTAACATATTTATTCCTTCTGGTCCATAATTTCACAGTTTCTTCTGACTTGATTTCATTTCATGATGCATTTTATATCACCATTTGGAGCGCGGAGCTTGTGTTTTGACAAACGTAGTTTTTTAACCAGTATATCGTTTTGAATAAGTCCTTGGTTTTTAATTCTTTATAAGCACTAATTTTTAAAATTTTTTGATAATATGCATATAATAATGCAAACTGGATACTTACTTAGTTACTTGCTTAATTGGCCAAAACAACGCTTTACCAGTTATCGACCTAGCGCAATACTTCTCTTCAGACATGCGCAACTCTGACAGGATCGTACAGTGTCCAGTAGCATAGTTAGCATTACCTCAACTTGATCACTTCACTGGAGAAATAGACTTTATTTACCCCTTTTTCCTCCAAGTTAGAGCATTATGGAATGGATAATTATTTCAAGAACTCATTTAAGGTCCGCACAGAAAAACAAATGTGCCGAAGGAAAGATTTGCCTGTATCCTTACTACCAAACAAGAGGTTGCCTCATAAAAAATAATTGTAAGATTCTCCTACTGTAGATCAATTGGAGTGACTTAAAAGAAGGTGCTAGCTGTTACCAACTTCATAAATTCATAATTTACAAAAGCAATATATTCCAGAAGCCGTACTATGTTTCTTCATTCATATCCGTAAACGCTAAGTCTGTTTCAAAGTAAAAAACTTAGTAATACTTATAATAATACTTATTTATAGTTTATTTTCATGACTTAGAGTAATTCATAATGATCCCTATTGTGGCTTTAGTATAGTATATTACAATTAGATACTGCTACCTAGTATCACTAATATTGAACTAAAAGAACATACCGGAACCAGAATAATTTGGCTTCTAAAATTTACTTAATTTTGGTATATTATGGAGAATATAGTATACCAATAAAATTTAACTTTAAAAATAAAAGCATGTTATGGAGCCAGCCAAATTACAGTTGTCACTTTTCTATTGTTATTCTGATACTTTTTGACAATGTGTAATCTTTCTTGTGTGGGTATACTAATATATAAATATATATACTCAAAAAAGGCATAAATTTTGACATTTGGTAGTGGATAGCTAAGTTGTGACAGGACGAATTAAGGAAAGTCTCACCGCAGTGTATAAACTTTAAATTTCTTTATAAAGTTTAAATTTCTTTCCTTCGATGAATTTTTAATTAATGTTAAAAAGAACAACAAATTCACTTTATAATATTATAATAAAAACATTAAATTTATATCATATATTATATAACCAATATTTTGATGACAATTGATTAGTTCCGCATTAACTGACAACAGCAGTTAAGAATCCATACCATGTTTCCACTTGCCTTATTTACGCAGTTTTGCTTATGAATGCCGCTAATGAGGATAATTTACTACACAAGAAGCTTTCATATAAATGAGCTCATTATAAATAAATTAACTGATTTAAGGTGAAAAATGTCGAATGCAACTCTTAAAATAAATTTTCCACAAGGGAAATTACAAAAATTTGTAATATTTGTTATATGTTTTACATGTTAAATATATATAAAGTAGCTATTTCATACATAGCTTATGCCAATGTAAATGGTCAAATTTTAATTGGTTTCAGTTGCAGTTGAAACATGACATTAAAATAAAATAATCAAATAATAGATATGTAAGAATTGCAGTCAGGTCTAAGGTACTTATACCCCACTTAGACGTTAATAA
>NC_051847.1:164466764-164574029 GCF_002237135.1 Teleopsis dalmanni
GCTATAGAGACATTTTTTCTGTAGTCTCTTAAATGAGTTTTTTGTGACAAAAGAGTAGTGATGTTGTTTTACGTAAAAATTAGAGACTTTGGCAAGAGACTTGTTGTTTTTTGCCACCCAGACCATCCGAATACTTGTTTTAATATATAATATATTATTATATTGTATACATTACAGTGTGCATTCGTTTTAACATTGCGATGTAATAATTACTATAAATTGTATTTAAGTTAATATATTTATATATAAAACTTATGAGTTGAAAAATTAGTACTTTTATATTATATACTTTTAGATATTTATTTAAGAATGTTATGTATGAATATATATTTTTTCAATTTTTTTAGTTCCATATTTTATATTTAATAACCTAAATTACAATTTTCCTCTAATTTCATACTACTTGCATTAGGGATTCATTAATAAAATTTTTGTTTTTTTCTGACCAAAATAAATCTTGATAGTTGCTGACAATGTATAATAAAATCTAGATATCATACCTTGGGTTAAAATATTAGGTAAATCGTATGTGAGAAGAAAGTCCTATTTTAGTATGGAAACGTACTAAGCATATATTTAGTGGTCATTTTACGCTTATGTAATATAAACTAATTAATGTAGAAACTTTATTCTCATGATGTGAGAGATTTTTCGAATGAATATTTTGTTTTGGGAAGACTTTCATTTTCAATGTCTGGGAAAAAAGTTCTATCACCCCTTACAATTCTTTGTGTATCTTGTGCTAAAGAATCAGTATCGGATCAGTTATGGATCTTCGAATATATACTGCATATCTTGCATTGTTTTTAACAACTTTTATTTGAAAACCGAATAAAAGTACTTAAAGAGTTGGACTATTCAGGCTTACTGATCAGGTAATATTATTAATTTTATTTTAATATTATCGTAACGACAATAAAATATTAATTAAAATTTTGTGGACTTAATTAAGAGGTGTATAAGAGGTCAGTATAAGTTATTGAAATTAGTCTTGAGATATTTGAGTTTTTGACTAGAATTTTTTTTTTTTGGATAGAGTTTTCCTTGATACTGCCAGTTAGTACTGATAATGAACCATTAATTTCCATTCAACCATATAATTTTGTGGTTTGAACGACGAAATTATCTTCTGCTTCTGTTGTATTTGGTAATGGAATAATAATACAAGGAGAATCTTCCAAATCCTATTGTCTTTAGAACTAGTTTTTCTGCAAGAAATTTTCATCTCAAACTTATGGAAATGTTGGTATTAATGTCCGCGTAAATATACTTGGATATTTAGATACTCAAGGTAAATACTTCCTGGGTATTCGTTAAAATTGTGTTTCTATAATTTTTTATCAACAAAAACTTTATCCTCTATTTTTTTTTTTAATTTCAAATAAAAATCAAATGTAAACTTGTATGAAATATTAATTTCACATTAAATGTTAAAATATTTTTTGAATTTACTTTTGTAAAGGAGCAAATCTGAAGGCGTTTCCTGCTCGGAATTCGAAGCGAAAACAATGGAAAAGTTTTAACTGAAATTTATACTTAAAAATTTAATGCATAAAAATTCTGAGAAATAAAAAACGGCGAAGGATATTTAAATTTATGCATTAAAAAAGTACTTTGGCGCATTTAATCAACTTTATTACTGCAACAATAAAAAGAGCATCAGACTGCTGTCTTCTGCTTCTATTTTTCGTCCTTCTAATATTTTTATTCTATTTCTGCTGATTAAAATGCAAATTTATGCGATTTTTTACTTACCAAAATGGATCACGTTGACTTTTTCACAGGGATTCACTCTCTTCATTCTGCCGGGTTCACAATTTTTATGGGTATTCTTTTTTCCTTTTTCGGTGCATCCTTTTACTCTACTGGTTTATTCTTTTTTTTTTTGGGCGGTAGCAATTTGTTAAAGGAAATCAGCAATCAATTAATTTTATTTGTGAGTGCAAACAACTTCCTTTGAAAATTGAATTTCAGTATTTTTTTGTGATTTTTATTTACCGAAAGTACGAATTCTTTGGGTAAAATTTAATAGAATTCAATTTTATTTTTTCAAGTGTTTTATTTATATCAATCGCCGATTTATATCAATATAAATTTATCCATAATAGCCAATCGTACTTCGTATTTATTATGAATAGAAAAAGAGACTATTTGCTCTTGTACTTATATGTTAGTCAGCAGATATATCAATAGATCGTGTCAAATAATGTTTAACAATGAGTTGAGTAACCAAAGTTTTGGAATGGCGTTTTTGAGCTCCAAACTTTACTTAAATACAAATAATGAAATGTTTTAATAGTACAGATAAATATTACTCACGATCCCGTCCAGATGACTAAAAGAATTTTCAAAGGACTAAGGCGTGTTATATATATAAAAGTGTAAGGATCAAATTATCAAATTAGTTTATAACCTCAGTTAAGCACCTAGCTTTAACGGTTAACAGCTCTGGCGTTACGAAAACGTAGAGGTCTGGCTCTAAAGAACTATCATAATTATTGTATTAAGTATAATACAATACTAAGTCCATGGTGAATAGGGTATGTAATATTAAGTTATTAAAATACCCAAATAATACAAGAAGTGGTAATGTTTACATAATTTTCTTTATGATTAAATTGGCTGTTATTTTGAAAGTTAAAACTCTGTAGTCTATTTCAAATTAAGTTTTCGCATATAAGTATTCGAAATCTAGCGATCGGTATTCGAAGATGCGTTACCATCTTATTGCAATGGATATATTTGAAATGACAACATATTGTTGCAGTTTAAAAGAAAATTTGATTTCTTTGTTGCTTTATATGTTTTGCGATTTTCTAATTTTTTTTTTGTACCAAGAGTATGATACTATATTGAAAGCTATTGAAAAGGGCAAATGAAACCGCTTTCTTTTTGAGTTAACATTTTTTTAATACGTTTCATGTTGGTATATTTCGAAAATGGATCCTCTTCCTCTCAAACATTTAATGCTTTTCTGGAGCTAAGAAACGATTGTAAGTAAGCTATTGAGATGTACCATATTTTGAAAATGGTCTTTCTTTCATCCCTTCTTAAACATTACTTTTTTAATTTCTCGAGCTAAGAAATGAGTTCAAAAATAATACTCTATACCTATATATAGAGTACCATATTATAAAGACTCGCATTTAATTTCCTTAAAAATTTTTTGCCTTTTTTTGAACTGAGAAATGAGTTAAGAAATAATACTGTATATCTCGGAATACCATATTTTGCAAATGGACTTCTCTTTGTTCACCTAAGGTGAGAAAAGTTTATGAAAATGTATATGGACACCTCTCTATCCACTCTTAAGCAATTTCTCCTTTTATAGAGATTGTAACGAACCTTTTGCGCCGAGGTTTCGTTCGCCGGATTCCAGGTTCAGTCCTACAATAAATTTACTTGATAGGAGCAGTGGAAAGTTTGCGATGGTATGACGAAATCTAAGTTTCTCTGCTGTGAAATCAATGGATACGTGGTAGAAATCTAAATTTCTGCCACGCCTTGTACGGTTACTAACGAAATGTGTATTTCGTTTGTTCAGGAACGATTTATTTGTGATCGCAAAAGGGAATTGTCTCGCAAATGGGAATTGTCACCACCTTGGAAATGGTCACTAACGAAATGTTGATTTCGTTAATAAAAAAATGGAAACCGATATGTAAATTACTATTGTTGATGCCTCAGCACGTATGTTTGGAGCGATCTGTCTTCTAGCTCGTTTCCTGGCTGACTGTCTCGATTGCGATTTTGCCTCGCGTTTTAGACCGGAGAAGTGTGATGTATGCTGGTGTTTTGTTCTTGTGAATGCAACAGTGTTTTATTTACAAGTTTTTATTAGTGTTCTCTTGTTATTTATTACAATAATTAAATTTGGTTATGGTTTTTAATAATTGTTCTATGGACCCCCTTTTTTCTTAGAAAATACTTTAAAAATGGTACCATTTACCTTCGTATACCATATTACTGAGATGCACAACTCTATGTGCTCAAACTTATTTCTTTTTTGTTTTTTCCCTTTATCTCAAAACATTATTTTAGAAACCAGAATCCATTCCATTTTTTCTCAAACATATTATTCTTTTCGGAAATTAAGAAACGATTTAAAAAATAATATCCTCTATAGTAATACAATATATTTCGAGAAAGGTTTCTGCAAAATTATGCTCCATGTTTCGGTTTACCATAAGTATGTCGAAAACAAACTTCCATTCACTTCCTGTTTAACTTTATTTTCCATTTCTTGAGCTAAGAAACGAATTTCTTGATCTAAGATACCATTTCGAAAATGGATTCCATTCCATTCTCTATTCAACTCTTTTTTCTTTTCTTGAGTTAAGAAACGATTTCACAAAATATGATTTATATCTTGGTATGCAATGTTTCGAAAATGGAGTCTCCTTCTCATTTTGGTTTTTATTGAGCTGAAAAGCCATTTGAAGAATTATTCCATATATCTCGATATATTATATCTTGAAAATGGATCCCTTCTAACCTCTTAAACGTTATTTCCTTTTCTTGAGCTAAAATTTTAAAAATTATATCTTATGTCTCGAAACACCATATTTCGGAAATAAACTCCCTTCTATACCCTTTCACATACTTTTGTCTCTTATGGACCTGAACAGCTAGTTCGAATATGATATCCTATATTTTGGTACACTATACTACGAAACTGGATTTCCTTCCAATCCCTCCTATCATTTTTTTTGTTTGGAATGGAATAAGTTTAAAAATTTATATAATATGTATAGGTATAGTGGAAACATCTGTTACGATTCTTGTTATCCATAGTAACATATTTGATTTTACTATGTATTTAGTAACTGTTTTTATGAAAGTATCTGAAAAAAATTTTTTTTTTGAGGTAAAATCTTGAGTCAAATAAATTGTTTCTTTGTCTCTGATTTGAATATTTCATTGCAATTTAGTAGTTTTAATTTTTGTGCATAAGAAAATGAGTTCCCTCAAAAGAGTACATAGAGAATCCAAATTGTGACTTTAATCAAATGTGTGCGCACAAATACTCAAAGACTATAAATTAACTTTAATTTAGTGCACAAACATTCATTGAAGTCATAAAAAACATTTTGAAGTACGTGCAGTTGCATAAATATTCGAACTACTTAGAGAGGATAACATTTGTCTGGCAACATGGATGATGCGAACGGAGAAGCGGCTGAAGGGCGGCATGGGTGAAAAATATTTTATCTTCTAAGTGCTACATAAAATAATGTCTAAAATGAAATTAAGCCAAAAAGTAAATCACAGCAAACGTGAAATGTAAATAAAGACGCCAAAAACGCAACCTCATTTAAACATGAAAATACGCTAATAATTTACCAAGTGAAATTGCAACTCCGACATACAAACTTAATGAATCCAAAATAACAAAAAATAACAAAAAATACAAAAAAGAGGAAAATATTAAAATATACGAACGATACACAAATATTTCAACAGCATCAACTCACTAAGAAGATATCAGGCACACCTCAAGCACCGCGCGGAGTATACAGTATACGAGTACGTATTCCAGAAGTGGGCGTTTAAAATATTTATAAGGTTGCTTACAGCAATCAGAACCAGGAAAACAGCACCAACACCATTAAAAGATTGTAAATTTTCTTCATTCTGGTAATTTGGTTAGGTCTGAGCTCTCCACGTTACTTCAGCCTGCAAGCAAGCGAGTGGAAAAACTTTAGTGATTATTACTGACGGAATTACGTGACTGAGTTAGAAAGTGCCAAAAATGCGTCGCGTGAGGATTTGGTTTTGGTAAAGGAAAACCATCATCATCATCATAAACATCAACATAGTTTCGAGCACAGAATGGTGGAAGAGCTTTGAATGGTGCTTTGATTTTTTTGTGCGAATATTTGATTTCTTTCTTTATACTACTCGGATACTCGGAGTCAATAGATTTCTTGTAATTTTCTAATCCTAAGTGTGTTTTCCTTGTTAAGGCGGAGAATAAATTCTGTTCTAGGTAATAAATATGTGGACTTTATTATTAGTTGAATTATATTTGATTTATTAAGTAGCGCATTGGTGCATTATGATTAGTAACTTGTATTCATGTAAATAAATTTTTAATAAATTAAAAGAAAATCAATATTCACTTAAGTTTCACTTAAGTTTTCTTTAATCAACTGAAAGCATTTATGTTTTTATGGTTTTCCTGCAGGCTAAAGATTTTTTATTCCTGACTAATTCGAAAACCACAAGTAACTGTAAACGGTTAACCCCCATTCATAATAATGCGTCGTTGACAGTTAACCCAGTCAATCGCAACGTATTTTCCTTCCTCGCCAAAGAAAAGAGGATGTAAGGATATTCAACATAAATTCATGAAGAATTAAATCAAAGAGTATGGGCCGAGGTTGTCGCATCTACAAGTTGCTGCTGACAATGAAATTTTTATAATTTTTTCTTTATTATATTATGTTTTATGTTTTATATTTTATGTTTTTATGTTATGTTTTTTATTCTATATTTTTTTTTTTCTATTATTAAATCTACCACAAACTTTAGATGAGTACAAGCGAGCACGGCAAATCCCACAAATCCTCAAAACGTCTGTCTATGCGTTTGGCTTTTGTGGTTGGGTAATAATTTTTTTCTAAGGGCGGAAAGCTGTCATAAGCAGATAAGCTGCCGCAATAAGCTTTCACTGGAATATATTTACACTGATTTACGGGATTCAGTTTTGCATATGGTAATATGGTAATCATAGCAAAACGCAACGACCCCGAATTGTGGCAACGAACGAAAGGATCACAATTGCAGAGTGAGACTTTCAAATTCGAAAATGATTTTTCCTGTTTCTTGAAATTGGATTATTGACTTTGGTTTTTACTAAACAAACAATTCTCATTTTGTTTTCA
This sequence comes from Teleopsis dalmanni, assembly GCF_002237135.1. Classification (NCBI taxonomy): domain Eukaryota; kingdom Metazoa; phylum Arthropoda; class Insecta; order Diptera; family Diopsidae; genus Teleopsis; species Teleopsis dalmanni. The sequence continues at coordinate 164,473,652 of NC_051847.1, forward strand.
TAAAAAAATAATTTCTATTCAATTTTAAACTCTTTTGTTTAGGTTCTCATTGCAATCATTGAATTATTTGTTATATTTAATTTTTCAAATGAAATATGACAAAGAAGGATATTTTACAAATGAATGGGTTTCAAAAAGTAGGGATTTACAACAACAACATTTTATTTTTTATTGATTGGCTACTGATTTGAATATTGTCAAACACTTGTAATTAGTGGTCTTCATTGATTTTATAAATCGATTTTGTAATTGTTGAGCTACAAGTATTAGGCTTACAAGCTTGAACTCAATGACTTCGCGTGTCTTAACCAAAAGAGCCAAAGCTCCACATTATTTCTGTTGCTCGAAATTTGTCATTTTTTTTGATTAGTCAGATACTCAGAAGATAACATACAAAGCACTTGTCGTGCCTTTTTAAAATAAAACATGCTTAAGACTTAGTTAGTCGGTTCTTACCGTAAGAACTTAAGCGAACTTAAGCCAAAGGCGATACTTTCTAAATATCAATCACCCATAAGACTAATGCAAAAGGATGTCAGAGGTAATCCTTGCAGAATGCTCAACAAATCATCATGCAATACTAAAATATTTATTTTAGTGACGATAATCTATATCTATATCTCATCCAAGTAGCTGCTACAAGTAGATTTTAAAGCAAATCATTGTTAGATACTCAGCATTTATATTATGAGTTTTATGAGATTAAGAAATTAGTTAGTATTTATCATGTTTCTTAGATTAACCCAACATAATATGATAAAATATTGGTAGTGAAGATAGCGTAAATACATATTAAGCATTCATAATATTGTTTCAACCTGATACGGTTAGTACTATATAGATAAGATTGATACAAGAACAATTCTAGCAACAATCTAAATTGGTTCCATCATAATTTTTTATTGACTGCTTCCAGGGTGAGAAAATGATGGAACTGACAATTGCGCTGGGATCTTTTATTACAGTTTTTCGTATCTTATATTTTTTTGGGGATCTGTAAGTCCTCTTTCTACATTACCGTTAAAAATTCTCATCCCAGCCCGTTTCGAAGAAAATATGGTCTGATGGTGATTGTTCTACGTTGCACTGCAGTAGCTCTGCATAAATTTTATTATTGCGTTTCTGCGTTTTAAACGTTTGTTTTTCTTTTTACAGTATAATAAAAATGATCCTATTTTATATCTATTTTTTTTCTTTATTTTGAAGATTAAAACCTCCAAATGGAACCTGAAACCTCATATATGTTCCATTTTCCTCAACTTGAATAGTATTCTCATAATAAAGTTTGCATATAAATATAAATATTTTTTCATAATTGATTTGATCTAAGCTTTTTCTCTCTACTTTACATTTAATTACCATTTGGAATAATTTTAGTTTATATTTTTCCAGCTGTAAATCTGCACTCACTGAATTATGATAGTTGCATTCGTATAATTTTCTGTTTATTATTCTAGATACACTTAAAAAAATATTTGAATTAAAATAAATAATTTTAATATTTTTCATTTTGGTTTGAATTTGAACTTTGTTTTCATTTAATTCTGAATAATTACAAGCAACAAATGCAATATTGCAATATTCGCATTAGAGTAAAAACAAAATGATTTGAAAAAATTCGAAATTTCCATCCTGCTCTTCTTGGATGTGAAAGTGTGGGAATGGGCGAATATATATTTTCCATATATGTGAGTTTTTTAGTGCAGCGGGCATTTCCGTTTCCATTTTACCTCTAATAACATCTTAAAAGAAAACCAATATCAGCTTTTTCAGTTGTTCCAGAGTAACCGAAATATTGGTGCTCCAGAGTCGAAGGATGGCATACGATGACGTTTTGTTGGTTTTTAATTAACTTTTAGCTGGAGGGAATTGAAAAGCATATATTGCAAATAAACGTTCTACGCATTCGAACGCACAAAATGGATCGCAAAGTGGCAGTGGAAAATGTGTGTGAAGGTGAGCGCAATTATGCACCTGAGGATACGTACCAATATTCATGTACAAAAGTTAAAACATATGCTCAGATACACAAGAACCAGAACCAGAACCAGATATGTTAACTCGATTCAGCTGCAAGGAGAACAAAATGTGCCAAGGGTTCTGTAGAGTTTTTTTCTACGATATACAGACATGTGCTCAATATTAAAGCATTTTTTTTAAAGTGTTTTTTTTTCTATTTTATTTCTGTGCAATATAAATTTTAAAATTATTTTAAAAATCATGTGTTATAATATTTTATATAAAAATGATTAAAATCTAATTTAAGTTTTGGGGTCAACCACGCTCACTACATCGGACCACGGGCACCCAGCTTCAATCAAAACTTTTAATTATTTTCGCCAATATGACTTTTGCTTTTTAAACTTTAGTTACATTCCATATAATTTTTTTTTATTTTTATATATAATTTTTATTTTTATTTTTTATTTTTTATTTTTTTTATTTTCAATGTTTGCTAGTCGTTATAACGACGATAAACGTAATGAAAAAATATTATTTGAAACAATAACTTTTAACTTGACCGTACGAGTAACATATTTGCTTTCGGAATAATTATTCCGGTTCTGCAGTTTCCCTGTGTTTCGGCACCACCCCAAAACGCTTTAAATGTTTCCGCATCCTTTTATGTCCTGCAGTGCAGCGACTTTTGCGATACAATTTATTTGGTTTATTTATATATTTCGCATATTTTACTTGCTAAAATTGTTTAGTTTTCAAAATTGTTATTAAAAATTGTTGCATCGCTGCTGTTATTTATGTTGCTTGCATTGCTCTACATTAGAATACCAAAAACTCAATTAATTGAGTTCAAAAACAAAACCAATTTTAAATTTTATTAATTAATTTTGAAGTGTTCAGTACGAAGATATAAGAGTACACAATTCGCAAACGAAATACAGAAAGGTGAAAAGAATATTTATTTGAAAACCAACGACAACAGCAATTTCGCCATTAAAAAGGACAACAGTTTCCATTTTACTTCATGTCAAGAAAAAATTTGGAAAATCAAAAAAATTAAAAATTATGTTTCACAAAACATATAAAGAGTTTTTTGTTTACCCTTCATTAAATATAACAGATGATTCCAAGAAAGTTCAAGAAATAAAAAATATTGGGTTCATTTTTTTTACATACTTCAGGTATAGTTTGTTCGAATTAGAATGGAGACAAGGTTTGAAAGTAAGATTATGTCTATATCAAAACGTAAACGATGTCAATCAAAATTTTATCCGAAAAAACCAGTCAAGAATCCCCCAATATATTACAAACAATGCCTTAAAATCAGAGCTTCGAACTAGAATTTTTTCAGTGCCAGTTTTCGATCCAGTTTAAAACAAAAAAATATATCGGTTCGGTTCCGTTTTTCCTCCGACAAAAATATCATTTCTTTTTTGGTTTTTAGTTTTCGGCTAGGTTCCAATTGGAAGCCCTGAATTTTTTCCGTTCTGGTTCAAACCAAAAAAAATATTTCAGTTCGGTTTCGGTTTTGGCTCCGACAAAAACATAGTTTTTTTCGGTTCGATTCTGATTCGATTTTGGTTCGAAGCCCTGCTTGAAATAGTTTAAGTCACATATCCGTTTTAAGCCCATCATATAAAACTAGATTTGATGCCATAACTAGGGAAAATACACAGGGACTAATAGATCTTCAAATTTTTGTATGATATTTATTTATCAATAAATATATTGACCAGCAAATGGTGGTTTAGTTGGCAAAGCGGAATAACTTTTAGACAAATTAAAAAATGCCAGCTGGTTCAGAAAGGTTTTTTAATATTTTATTTAAAGTTACATAGACAAAAAAATCCAAACTTAATGACAAAGAGTCGGTGCAAATTTCGGTTGTCATTCTTAATGGAATCTGATGTATTCTGAGGAAGTGGAAATAAATAAACCGTATGAAATAGCATATCAAGAGTATTAATTGTCGTTTATGACACAATTAATGTAGTTTTGGATATTCCAGCATGAACACCTTTTTGTACAGGCCGAATCTCGCTTAGGTTGGCAAAAATCTTCGCTTACTAATGTAAGCTTCACTCTGGTAAAGTCTAAAAATTAAAGGGATCAAAAAAAAAGAAACGAGTGACTAAATAATTTTAAAACATTTAAACATTTTAAATAAAATGAAATTTTGGAAATGGAAACGTCTTTAATAATATTAAAACAGGTGATGGAGGTCTATATATAGTTCAATGGAAACCTATAGGTGTAAAATCAGGGCTGTCGTCGTTGGTATGGAGATCAGAAAATTCTAATTAATCTGTTAAAGCCAAACAATAGCAGTCATCAACAGAAGTAAGCTAACATTACATCTCTAGAAGAAATGTAGGAACTGTTATTCTTCTAAAAACAGGACAGACGATAAACGCGACAGCTTACACTACTACTGAAGTAATGAACAATTTTATTGCGGTCGTAGGGATAGATGAAATTTGTTTAGCCTAGTTTTTCTGGACCTAATGTCGTGTGATTTTTAGTTGCTTCCGAAAATAAAATAAAATTTGATCCCCTTCTTAACCCTCTTAAAAATTCTATCAAATTTGGTGATAATAAGAGAAAAATTAGTACCGCTTTTGGGTACTGTTTTAGATGTTCATTCTACAGGCTTTAGAAGTGTATATAAATTAATGGAAATTATGTTGCAAAAGTAGAAAATGATGGAGGATGAAATTATCAAATTAAAATTGTTTCTTTAGTACAAGTACGCTTACGTTATGGTATTTGGTCCACTTTGATCATATATCATACCCTATTTGAATATTCCTTTAGTATATCAAATATATATCAAATATTTGAGTGAAGTAATGATCTTACTTTCACTAAAACAGTATCAGATTCTGTTAATTATTCTTCTATTATTCCGGTAACGGGTACTTGATCAAAAGATTATAGGAGAGTCAGGTTTTTTTGGTTAGTTTCTCAATTACGCTATTTGCTATTATAACTTACTTCTTGGGTTTAAACTGTAAACTTTGAAAATTACTTATGCTCATAAGAACTATACACGCCATTTAATGTCAACTAGTTTGTTTGAGTAAGTAATTTTTTCACTGATTCACAAAGAACTATTACCTTAGCAGGTCGTATGTTTTTTGTTGTTTTTTAATGTTGTTGCTTTCAAAGCAAAAATTTTAAAAATTAAGCGATATTACTTACTTGTTTATCTTAGATAGTTAATTAGTTAGTTGGTTGTGGTGGAGGAAGGAACAAGCCCCCCTCAATTAGCTAAAGTCGTTTTGAACCCACAAGACCTCGTAGTAGTGAGTAGTAGAGAGAAGGTCAAGAACCAGCCATAGGCAAGAATCTAGCCAATGCTAATGCTAGAGATATCGTCGTGTGTGTTGAAGAAGGGGGCCTCCAGAAACTTAAGTCTAGTTGTGGCCAAACCTGGACATAGACACAGTATGTGTTTTGGTGACCTTTCTTCGAGAGCTGGTAGACACGCATTACAGGAGATACCACAGGGCAGGTCAAGTCTAGCTTCATGCCGGCCTATGGTGCACTGCTTTGCTCTTGTGTTGTATTGGATACCTTAATCGTGTTTTTATTTTTACTTAATTATACTATGATTATGTTAGTATTAAGAATTTATTTTTGGATACTTTCTATAGCAACTAGCTAATTCGAATATTCCAAGTACTAAGCAATGTTTGAAAAGAAAAGAAAAAAATTATTTGTTGATTTTGGCGAAAGGCGATCGCCATATGATTTCTGATGTGATTATTGGGTTAGTGATAGTGTTTTTGGTTGAAGTAAGGCGATTTTAAACTTAGGATGGCGAGAGTCTTGTTCATCTGTTCACCTATCTGGGTTTACACTGTTTTTCTAATAAAAAATCAATATTTCGGTGACATAAAAACTTTTTTTCTTTCATACTTTCTATATGCGTTCATGGCACATATCAATACCTTCTTATCTAAGTCCTTATTAATTAGTTAAGTCAAATCTAATCAAACTTATACATTATATACTTTGAAGGATTTTTGTTGTATAAATAAATTTAAAAATTTTTTTTTTGGATTTAAAACTGCAATAACTTTTACTATTATATGTGTATAAAAAATTTCGAAACGATGATGACTTGAGATAAGAGCATTTTGTGGAAATAATAGAGTTCCTTAATATTTTATGCATTTATCCTTCGTCATATTGAGTTTCTTAATTTTCATTTTTATAATTTATGAACGCCGCATAATAATTTCAATATTTTTGTGGCTAAATAAATTCTCACATATAGCAGCAAAGACGCGTAACCACAAAATCTTTATTTATGGTTTTCAATAAGTTGCCGCAGAGCGACTTTGTTCCATGGAAAACCATTAAAGGAATTACTCTACTTTTTTCTGCAAATTAAAAGCGATAAATTTGCGACACGATGTGCATATCGCGATGCAGATGCAATAACAAAATGCCTGACTCAAATCCTCCGGCTCATATAGAAGGGATCGTGCCGCAAAAATAAAATAAAATCAAATAAAATAAAACCAAATAAAATGTACGACTATGTAAAATATATAGTAGAGGAATAAAAAATCCAACGAGTTTTATATTGGATAAAAAATTGAAGGAAAAATCCGCAATACAAAAATAAATAAAAATGTTGCCATATCTTTACATATATACACAGATATATATTTTTGTTTTTTATATATAAATATATTCCCCAACTCTTAATATGTGAGAACGCCACCAAAAGTTTTGTTGCGCCACGGCGAGCTGAGCAGATATTCAGTTAAAAAGGAGTTGAAAGGCGTGACAAATTTTAAGCATTAAGTCGTTTTTTAACTTATCAATTCACAGATGTCCTGTGTTGTATAAAATACAAAAAAAAAAACAAAAAAAAAAATAAAAATAAGAGAAAAAATCCAACAAAATTTCAGTGAAAGTATCTCATAGCTAGGGGAATGCACGTGTTGGCTGGCTTAATTCGAATGTGGAAATGTTAATAAAATGATTTGAGCCTCTGATGCGGTCTAACGCGCTGTCATTGTGTTCGCATGGAAATGGACAAATTGTGGCCATGTTTCCAATGCTTTTGTTGTGTTAATTCCGTGAAAACCAAAATTAAATAGAAACTTTACATGCCAACACTAAAACAGAGCACACAAAAGATTTGCATATTCTAAAAGTCGCCACAAAATGCGAATGAGAGCTTGGCAAGCATAAGCCCAGCTTCTTTTTCACAACCCAGTTAACGCGGAAAAAAAACACTTAAACAATTAAAAAAAAAAAAAAACCTTTTCCATGTACATTTTCCACAATCAATGACCAACATTATTGTACAGTGGAGCCTTTCATCAATTCTGTGGTTATAAAAACTTTCATTGCTGCCGCGGTTGGTCAATTGAGCTCACTTAAGCCATTATCGAAAAGGCTTTCATTCTGTATGGAAATGCCATGCGAGCAGAGTATACTTCGGGTATATGAGCAGACAATCAATGACACTGTTGGAACTGACTATGGGGTTGGAGCTGGTAGTGAGGTTGGAACTGGCAGTGGGGTTGAAACTGGCAGTGGTGTTGGTTTGCTAATGCTTGCTTACAGTGTTCAGTGCAGTGTTCAGTGCTGGGTGCTGGGATGGATATAGTTATAGCTGTGCATTGCATGACACCGCAACACCAGCTGGTGTCAAACTTAAATGTGGTTTATTTAAACGGAATATTAGCCAAAATATAAACATGTACACATCTGCCATTTCTGTGTATGACCAGACTTTACATTTAAAATACGACTACGACATTTATATATTTACCTTGGTTTTGCTGAGTAATCCATGACAGGATAATGCAAGTTTTTACATAAACCACTTTACCGCTTTTGTACATATTTTCACATAACATAAATTTTTATATATTTTTTCTTAAATATAATATAAATTTAAGTTTAATATGCGCACATAATAATAATTGACGCTAAAAAATTTGAAGGGCACTCTGTTAAAAATTGGTTAAATATTTAAATAAATAATTAATATATTACATATTACATATAACATATGGCACATTAATTGAAAAATATATAATTAAATTAATTTATAAAAATTTAAATACTTTATATTCAATTATTGTGAATCACATTATTTCTACTTTAAACAATCATCAAATCAAATATTTTAAAAAAACATATAAATAAACAAATTAACAAAAAATAAATTAATAAACAACTAAAGAAATAAATACACACATATATAATTTAATAAATAAATTAATGAATAAATAATTAAATAAATTAATAAATTTACATATAAATAAATAAATTAAGAATTATTTAAATAAAAAATTAAATAAATAAAGAAAAATAAATAATTAGAAAAAAAAATTAAATCAATTAATAAATAATAAAATATTTAAATATACCATATAAATAATTAAATAAATGAATAAAGAAAAATAAATAATAAGTGAACAAATAAATAAATAAATAAATTAATAAATTTAAATATAACTAAATGAATTAAGAATTATTTAAATAAAAAATTAAATAAATAAAGAAAAATAAATAATTAGAAAAAAAAAATAAATCAATTAATAAATAATAAAATACTTAAATATATAAATAACTAAATAAATAAATAAAGAAAAATAAAAAATAAGAGAACAAATAAATAAATAAATAAATAAATAAATAAATAAATAAATAAATAAATAAATAAATAAATAAATAAATAAATAAATAAATAAATAAATAAATTAATAAATAATTAAATATTTCAGTATTTAAGTTTCCAAATAACTAAATAAATAAATAAATAAAAAATAAGACAAATAAATGAATTAATAAATAATTAAATAAACAAATTTATAAGCACATAAATAAATATATATTTATATAAATAAATAAATTAATAAATGATTGTATAAATAAATGAATAAACAAATAAATTAAAAAGTAATTAAATTACGAATAAATAAATAAATAAAATAAATTATTAAGTAAGTAAATAAATAAATAAATAATTTAATATGCGACTAAGCAAATAGATAAGTAATAAAAATAAATAAATAACATATAAATAAAAAATGAATTAATAATTAAAAATAAATAAACAAAATTTTATTAATTTTAATTATATTCAACATACTTAAAGGAATAAATAAATAAAATAAATTTTATTTATCCTTAATTATATTCAAAATTGTTAAAAGAAAAAGAAATTGTTAATAAAAAAATGATTTAATAAAAAAAAAAAATAAATACACAAAAAAACAAAAAGTGAGCGAATTAATAAATAATTAAATAAATAAGTATATAAATAAATAAATAAATGAATAAATAAATAACTAAAATAAATAAATGAAATAAAAGAATAATATAAATATAAATAAATGAAATAAAAAAGTAAAATGAATAAATAAAATAAATAAACAAAATAAATAAATAAAATAAATGAGTTAAATAAATAAATAAGATAAATAAAACTAATATAAAATAAATAAGTAAATAAGTACGGCTTTGGGTAATGAACGCTGACTCTGAGTTTCAAATTTGCCAGAGCACGATTACTTGAAGTCTCAAAAAATTATTTACAATTAATTATATATAACAAATAATTCCAACACCACTGATGATGGCTATTTGGCAGCACTTGAATAAAAGAAATTAAATACCGGAAGTCTTATCTTACTTCAGTACAGTACTCTTTCTTGAATGGTAGTTAAATTTAAGCTATGTTTTCTACTTCTTCTCTACTTGATTAAACGCGAGTTAGTATCTAAAGTACTGGTACTCCATAGTTTCTGTGTTCATTTAGAAAATCCACTGTAATAAGATCTCAGTTAAATGCTGATAATAACATAAGCTGTGTAATTACTTTTATCATGAAGTGTCAGTTTCAGTACTTAATAAAAATTAATTAATCTGTCATCAGTCGAATCAATAGTAACAAAACGAAAAACGGGATTGCCAACTAAAACTAAAAAATCTAAAGTCATTGTTTATTTAATACAAGCGAGTAGCACAATGCTCAATACTTTTTGCCAAACCCTCTAGTAATATATAAACACTTTTATATTATTTGGATTTGATGTTATTTATTTGAAGTTCAGATGAAATTGAAATAAAAATTTAGTTAAAAAAATTATTAAAATAATTTTCTTTTATAATAAAAACATGATTTATAATTTTACCTTGGCTTTTCGACTTGGAATGAATTCAAATTATTTGTTTGCATTTATACAAATTGTGAATATCTGAGGAAATTCCCAATTAGATTTCAATCGATTAACACAATAAGCAAATGGCAGTAGATCCTTTTTGTTTGACAATGGAATTTTTGAGCACATGTGCCATGGAAGGATTCATAAATTTTTGTCGAATAAAAGCTAGGAAATGTTTGCAATTAAAATGCCAAAAATGTATTTGATATGTAATAAAAGGTTTAAAATATTAGTTTCATTCAAATCAAATATTAAAACAACAAAGGACGAATATTTTTGTTAAAATATTTTAAATTTATTGGCTATCTGTTTTGTTTGGAGAATTCGAATTCATTGGAGTTAATTCCTTAGCTTCTGCAACATGTTTCTGCATATGAACGCAACATTAGAAAGAAATTTATTATCCTGACTGCATGCAATAATTTGAAATGTCCAAGGATAACAATTATTGTTCTATTAACAAGATAAGAATATTATAAAGAAATGGTAATCACTTTTGTTATTAATTTTTATTATGCTGAATTTATACTAAAGAAAATACAAGTAAATTTGCTAACATTAAGCGGATATTTCGATATTTGATCAGTGGAATTGACAGAGAACTTTCATGATTCGGTAGATAAATTATTTCTGAAGTTGAAAAAATATAATGAAGTCATAGAATGTTTTAAAGATATTAAAAATTAATATTTTTTAATATTAATTTAACCGCTAAAGTAGAATAGTTCACATCTTGCTTTAATGAATATAGGATCTATTAATCAAAATCTATTAAGCAATCAAAATATTCAAAACTGCTCAAAAAACAATTAGATCTGCTTTAACAAGTGAGGAATCTTAACTTATTACCTTAAAATTTCTATAGATGCAGAGGGATAAAGGTGGACTTGAAATTTCAATCACATATCTTTCTTTTCACAGAAACTTCTTACAGAAGCTAAACTGTTTAGACATTGAACTTAATCTCACTATACGACTGGAAAGAATTGAGAGGTAAAGATATATTAGTGCGACAGTCCATCTAGTTCACCAATTTATTAAAACCCTGCGGATCCATTGTGACAATGTTCAGGGTTTTTAAAGTGATTACCCTGAACCAATATGTACTTCTAACTGACGTATAGGTATACTGCGCCAATAATCATCCCATGGGAGCTCCAAAGAATTCTACCGATACTTGTTAAGACTACATTTATATATAGTTTTGTTCTTGGGAAGAAGAGAGGCTTATATAATACCTCTGATGTTCAAAGGGTCACTCACGTGATTGAAAATAAAATTCTGCACCGAATCAAAGTAAATGAATGAATTCTACCTACGTAAATTTGGATTTCAACCACATTCATCACGATACTCTCATTAAGGGGCCAACCTCAGGAGGGTTGAGGATGTGGGCCCAGATTGTTGTGGTACCAAATTTTTACCACCATTTAGGTGCCGCAAATGAGACTCACTCACTACCATTTATACTTCAGACAGTATTGGGTGGTGCCTGCAGGTTCTGTCACCTCGAATAATATTAATACCATACTTTAGAAATATTCTAACCCTCATTTCGAAGGACGAATCCATTGGAACAATGTTGCTTAACTTAGGATCTTAACTATACTTACTTGCGGAACAATTTCGGATTTTAATAAAGCAACTATTAACTTTTAAACTAATACTATATTCTTTTGTAGAAGAGTTAAAAACATTATTGTTTAAGAAGTTCACTTTCCTATTATTTACAGCTAAGCAAATTGATATCTTGATGACGCATAAAGTATAACTCTCAAAATATAATTACATGTTAATATATTTGATAACATATATCAATACAAAATATATATATATATATATAAATATTATATCTCACTTAACCCTAAATTAGAATAATTTACTGGCACCTCTTTTAAATGGACTTCTTAGTCACAAGCAGTAAATGTTGCCTACCAATATATTTAGATCTATAAGACGGTAATCTAGCATAAGTAGTTCGAAGCTTGAAATATTGAAAATAAATATATTTACTAAGTATATAATAATATAGTTATCACCAAATAATAATATATGGTCAATAAGAAAAAACCATTCTAAGTCTTTAGAAGAAGGTTTCATTCTAGTATAACCAAGGAAACCAAAATGTTAGTAGTAATGTAATCAGCTTGGTTGTTGCATTTGAAAATATTACACAATGTTTAGACAAAAATCCTATAAGTATTGTAAAAGCTTAATAAATCGGAAAAAGAATATTGATTAAGATCTGAATACTTCAAAACCAATTGCACTGTAAAGCTAAAAGCATACGGTTGTTTTTTAGCTGACGAATAACTTTTGTGATTAGAGTATCCAGCTTAAAATGGTCTGACTGATTAGCTAATAGTAAATTAGCAGACATTATAAAATCTATTATATTCCATATTATGGATTTCGTCTCGTCGTACAGTAAAGTGAGGTCTGTGCCTAAATCTATGTAACTAAAAAAATTATCTGATGAAGTTCGGAAAGTGCACTAAGAATCACTCTCCTTGTCAAACTGCTAATTTAAAGTACTCTGGTAATTTACGCTTCGTTTGCGATACGCGCTAATTGCTTACTTCTTATTACAAGGCAATGTAGAGCGATGCTCTATAGGCAAGCAAACCAATACGCTTAACTAACTCTTCGGGTTACAACACCAGCGCTATTAAACTAATCATTTGACTGCAGGATAGTTAAAATGAGAACTATCGCGGTAAGTGTTTTTGTTAGTATCACTTAAAAAATAAAAAAGTGTTAAAATTTTGAAACCTGAGCATTAAAAGTTAGTGCAAACTTAGTTAATTATAGGAAAACACGATTAGTCATCGCTTCTAGTTTGACAGGCACGAGTTCTAAGCCCATGAACGCAACGCACTATAAGCTAATTAAAAAGAAATTCGAATATTTCCCAAGACAACTGATGATGAATAGGTAATACTCGCAACAGCGTTGTATGTTCAACTAAAATTCAAAAAAAATTACAAAAAATTTTTGTTACTGTCTTCTCATTTCTTTTCGAATCCTTCTAACTTTTAAATAGTTTCTTTTCGTCATGCGACGCATCATTTTCGATAAAAAATAATTCACATTGAGAATTATTAAATTTATACTTGAGTAGATAATGTGGGAATACAATGGCCTGTTCGAATATCAGTACTGTAAAATTCAATCGAATAGTTATGATCCATAAAATTCTAAATTATTTTTCAAATCTTTAAATTTTGAATTGAAGAGAGGTGAAATATTTTAAACTAATTTTTTTGAATATGATTAGAAAATTTATTACGGCATTTCATCTGTATTACAAGCCACAAAGAAATAATTTATAATGAAGAAGTTATTTTATTGTTTCTTGAAGATGTTAACATTCCTAGAAATAATATGAAAAAATTATTCCCCAACCTCTGCTTCAAATTAGTTCAAATGAGCCGCATTTAAAACAATTTTCCAATATTTTTATTATTTTCACAAACCCACATTAATTGCACAATTTAGTCAGTCGTGATGCTGGTAAGGATTCTCCAATGTTAACATTGTAAAAAGTTGAAAAAGTTGGAAAAGTAAAGAAAAGTGGGAAAAACTTCCCAAAATGAAATGATTTCAGTAAAATTATGACAATTTTCAATTTTCGTTTTCCACGACGGTTAAGAAGCAACAGAGCGTGATCAGAGCAGAATAAACTTCTTCCTGGCAGAGGAATTTTCCTTAACAGCGCACGATAAGGAAGAAAAACAATAAAAGCAGCGCATAAAATAATATTGATAACAATAACAACAACTTTTATTTTCTATTCATGTCCGTGTTAGCATTCAAATACTTCGATGTGAACCAATTCACCAAATGCGTTACAATTCAATTGAAGAACACTTGAACTTGCCATGGCACCAGGCACCAGGCACCCGGCACACGGCACCAACCACTCGTGCTTCAGCACCGCCAAGAATGCGGTATGGCATGGTAAACTACGGCTACGAGCTCCCGGCGCAACACATAGAACGGGAAGAAAAGATAAATACCTTGGGGCAGTAAGGGTTGCCAAGCGAAAAAGTCAATTGCAAACGGTTGAACTGAAATTCTGTTTTTTTTTGTTATTTGTTTTTTGTTATTGTTTTTGCTTCTTCTTACTTCTTGGCAAACTTCTTTATATTTTCAGCTGGTGTTAACTGCTGTTATTGCTCCTGTTATTAGTATTGGAAAGGTGTGTGGACTGATGAGTGAGGACGCTGACGCTGTCTGCGTTTCGCAAAAGTTCTACAAAAATTTATAATTTTTTTTTCGTTTCGTTATTTATTTTGCATTATTGCCATTGACATGATAACTTTGTTGGTTTGCTCGTAGTACTCGTAGTGCTCGTAGTGCTCATAGTACTCGTAGTAGGTGGCAACGCTGCTTGCATAGGTAAGAGTTGGAAAAGTTCTTTGGGTAAGTGGAGATTTTCCGCTCGTTTTCCGGTCGCAAGTTTTGTTGTTTGCCAATGTTCGAGTAAATTTTTATTGGTGCGTGTAGACATTCCTTGTCATTGCGTGTCTTATCTTGAATTCTTAGCTTCAGTTAACCAAAGTTAAGTCGTGTTCGTGCCAAAAACTGAAAAATATCTACAATTTTGCATTTGTACCATTTGAGAAAGTTTCTTAAGTACAAGAAGCGCTACAGAAAATGATGTTCTATTAAAAGATATTTTAATTAAAATTAAATAACTTTTGAAAACTCAGTATGGAAGAGAGTAGACATTTTTATAGCACCTCATATATTTTTTACTCAGTATTAAATATTTAAAGTTAAAAGTCTTTTGGAATTAACTTGGCACATACTTTTCTTTACACATGAATATAAAAGTAAATGGTTTAAAGAAACTAATTAATTGAATGTTTGGAATACTTTTATACAGAGACAAAAATGAATAGTAATATTATCAACATTGCTTTTATTAATTAAAAGGCATACTTTTAAAATATCCAATATCATCTAACACAAACGAAAGAAACACCTAGGAGTGTATTTCATGGATCATAAGGATTCAAGACTGGGAAAGTTAGGTCCTATACTCTCTTTTATTAAAGAAATCAGACTTGGAAAAACACTCTAATCCAACAAAGGGGTACAATAGATCTTTTAGGTCGCAGGTCACGATCCCTTCTCTTAATAATAATAATAATATGTTCTAAATCACATGGTATGAGATTCAACACGATTTCGATTAACTATTCCAGCTGTTCATTTATTCAAAATTCTACTAACTAAACCGAAACAATTTTTTTCGGTAAAAGTGTCAAGATATAGATAATTTTAAAAATAGAATTACTATAATCCTCAAAGGTCAAGCTTTATCCTGGTTTCTTTACTTGATAGTTAGTAAATGAGAACTATCAGTAATGAGTTGAAGAGGAAAAATATTTGAAAATCCAGTGCGGTTTCTTTATATAACAATAAGGTATTAGGGTTAAAAGAGGTGTACTTGTGGTCAAAGCACACATAATAATTTTTTAAACACACCTGTCTTGCAATAAATTAACTCTTATTTATTCTTTAATTAGAGTATATTTCATTCAATAACAACATTTAGGTAAAATTTAGATAATTTAATGGTAGTATATCGCACTTCATCAATTGTTTCTGACAAAATAATACCAAATTTTGATAATTTTGAATAAGTTTGTGGTTAAAATAGACTAGGTATGCTTTAGCTTTTATTATGATTCGTCCTTTAAAGCAACTGTTGTTGTTGTAAGCCGCTGGGACCTACTTGTGAAGTCCTTTTGGTAGGTGTTTAACGGCACTTGGTCGTTGGCTTTCAACGAGTGGTTCCGGAATCTAGACCCGGTCATTCTTTAGGAATCTTAAGTGCATCCAGATTGAAAGACTAAACGGTATATGGGCGAAAAATGAAATAACAAATTTAGCCATATTTATTACACATAGTATAATACTTATTCATTTAAGGCCTGTTCATATAATAAAATAGATTAGTGCATCGAAAGCTCAAATAAACATGATAAACATTAAATATGAGAGCAGTGTCACTTACTTAAATAACAAATTTTAGAGGTTATAAATGTGGCTTATACGTGACTAATAGGGTCTTTGTCATTCTCCAGTTATTTCGAAGAATATCGCAATAAGATTGTAACTTTTCTGTCGGGGGCTTTGTAGATCGTTTGGAAAGCTTTAGCTCACTGCTCTTATTCTTGATTGGTGTTGCTTTGATATGATCGTAGCCAGAGACTTTTAGTATGTTCTCTCTTCTAAAATAATTTGTAAAATATAAAAACATGACGTCAAAAGATAATACTACTAAAAACTGTTAAGGTGTTGTATTTCTCTTTTGTTGTAAGAAAATTAAAGGATAATATTGAATCAGTTATGCTTTAAATTAACATAGTTTGAAGTTAACAATAATTATACTTATATATTTAAATTAGAACTATTGACAATCATTGGTAAGTCTATTTCATTGCTTTCACTAGTTTTTAAGTTATTCTATGTTATTATGACTTTAAAAATGATCTTAAAATCATTAGGCAATATTTTTAATTTCTAAATATTAAATATAGACGTTGGCGACAACTACCCCATACGAATGAACTACGAGCTGTACGAGCTTTATCACAACATTGATATAATTCAGTGAATTAACATCTAAAGGCTTTGCTGGCTTGGTCATGTCGTGAGAATGGATAAAGATGCTCCAGCGAAAAAGGTATTTGAAACAGTAGTTGGAGGAAGAAGGCGTAAAGTTAGACAGCGTCTCTGGCGGAGTGTTCAAATTGAGGGAGCACTAACTGGACTTAAATAATATAAATAAACTATTTACTAACTCCATTGTGCAGTAAATTCAAATCTTAAGAAAGTGATGTGTATTAAGAGGAATTTGACAGGTTAAACATATGCAATAGACATCAGGGACTCTAGTCACAAAGATGGGAATATTTTTGGTTTAAAGAAATATTTTACTGTATTCAATTCTTCTTAAATTTTTTATCTAAATATAAGTGGAATAAATACTACGAGTATATCTTGTGCTAAATGCAAATCTTCACAAGCTAATGTGCAATAAAAGGTCTTTTCCAGTAGAAGGTACGAGGTTTCTTTCTAAGAGGTTAAATACATTTAATGGAAATCAGTGACTTTATCTACTAAGACTTCAATCGAAAAACCACATCCGGAACACTTTTTTTTAATTTTTCCAAATATATTAATTAAGAATATGAAATCCTGTTTTCATAAGAGTAGTGTTATTATGTACGTATCTTTCTTCCAACTCTTCAACTTTCCTTACTATAGTAAAATTACCTTCCCTCATTCTATTGCCATATTTGCAACGCTTCACATATCCCTATGAATTTCTGATGAGATGATAAAGAGAAGAAAGTAAGAAAGAAAAAAGTGTGCTTTCCTATGACTGAGAATGCTTTAAAATTTCAAAATATGTTTGCTGATTTGACTGTTGCGGTGATGATTTTGGGGGATGCAGTCCATAAACCTCAACATATGCAAAATTTGACGAGCAAATTTTCTTCTTTCAATTTTGCGTTCGTTGGATTGATGAATTTTAAATATGAAATCTGTTAGCGGTGATTTGTTTGTTATGTCATGGAAGAGGATAAGGATGAGAGGATGAGTTGCAAAATGTAATCTTTGTTTTGTGAGATTTTCATTATTTACATTGTCGCTTGTTATTGTTTTTGTTATTATTTTCCTCCTTTCATTAACATTGTCATGCTCGTAGATGCAGTCAGTCATCGTCATCGTCGTTGTCGTTGTCATCGTCATCCAAATCGTCACACTCATCGTCACAGTCAGAGTCCTAGAATAATATTTATTCTTGTTAATTAAATTGTGTGAATATTACAATTTTCTATGTGACTGCATTTCAATTTGTATTGTCTCTCGATTTGTGGGTTTTAGAAAATTGGTAAAGCGTGAATATTTGCAACTTGTGGCAATATTTTTAGAAAGTTTTTTTTTTTTCGATATTATATATATATATAAATATAGAATGTTGACTTTATTTATTTAAAATAGTTCATCTATTTTCTTTCTTAACTGTATTTAAATGTCAGCAAGTGGTTAGTGACTATTTTTGGCCGCAATGGAAATATGAAAATATAGAAAATATGATATAAAATTACCCATATTTTAATAATATTAAAAATATTAACACTGCATTGTATAAAAATTATTTCAAATTTCTTAAAATTATACTGCTGAAAACAGCAATTCTTTTCTTATAGTGCAAATAATGGTGCAAGCCGGAAACCAGCGCCATATTGGCTGCCCGGCTCACATCTGTAGTATTGGAACAAAATATTAAATCGAAAAAATAGAATTTTGTCATTTTTGCATTTTATTCAAGCAAGTGCCACATAAACATTTTGCCAATGCAATAACATTTCAATATGCAATTTTGAGAATTCAAATTTTGATAACTACGTTAATTTCCCAAATGATCCAGTATTAGTCGAAGTCGAGGACGCGGTCTTAGGCACTTTGCATGTGAATGCTCAAATTCTATATTAACGGTGTGCATAGTGCGAGAAAAAGGCATTTATGCTGCACTTTCGATGTACTGTGGTTACGTCTTCCTTGCAGTGAATGTGACCCAAAGGACGACGAGTTTATATTATCTGTACAGAAACGCAGTTAGTGGTGTGTGTGTGCTGGAAAGTAACACAAATTATATATTTTTACAATATACGGAATTTATGTACTCTACATTTATGCATGAAAGTTATAATTTTGTAACGCAAAAGGAGGTCGCAGCAAATTGATCCCAACGCTAACGCAAGGAGCATTACTACGACTACGGTATGTGAATATGGGTTTGAGCAATTGTAAAACCAAACTGAAATTGAAAATTTTTCTTATTTTAGTATGGAAAATTACTTCAGTGTTGTGCTTTCTACTACGAAATTCGTTTCCAGGCATTCAGGCAACCTAATACCAAACGCAAAACAATAACAAAAACTGCTGCAGAAAGAAATTACAGAAGAAGCAGCTCAAATTGTGTAAAACAGTAAAGTCTCCAAGGACATGTGACAAGCTAATGCATCCTTGCATTTTAGATGACAATAATGCATTTCATTTTAGGGGCAACAAGCATGAATTTTTTTTCTCTTAACATTTTCTTTTATATTTTATTCAAAATATAATATTTGTTTCATTGCAAAGGCTTTGTAATTTGACAATGAAATTATTCTGTAAAGTAGAAAAGAAATTTTTACTATTACTATTTCTATTAAAAATTGGTGTGCATGAAGAGAATCTTACTAAGACATTAAAAGAAAATATCAGGACCATAGCTAGCAATTTACTTGGGATGGAACTTTCAGATAATTTCAATAATTTTAAGAAAATCCTTTAGCTTCTCAAATAATTTGTTTATTTTTTTAGGAATATTAACTTTAATTTCGAGCGCTAATTTTTTTGTATATTTTTATACATATTTCCGCAAATTCGCATTTGCCTTCATCAGGAGAATTCCTAATATTAGGAATGTAACCTTGACAAACGTAATAAGTCCTTATTACGCTTTTTTGTGTAAAGAGTTAAAATTAAAAGAAAAATGTAGCTATGACTTCTACTCTTATTATAATGAGGTGTAGATATAACAGAGAGACTTATGAAGTGCCATAATATGAAAGGGATAGTATTCACTTTTACAGTACTTACAATATAGTGAATAAAGGATATTAAAAATTAGGTTCGTCAAAGTGTGGGTATCGCATAAAAACAGATATCGTAGGGCTCATAAGATATATATGGAATAATGTCTCAATTTAAATTCTCTATTTCTGAAGACAGAAATAGAAGACAGAAAAGTACGTAGAATAATAACACCAGTTTATAGACCAAATCATACTATGGATATCCTCAGATACCCACTGTTATGTCCCATTTGATACTTAAATTAACGTAATTTTTTTTTTTTGAAAACCATTCACTGTAATCCTTTTGAAGTAAGGGTTTATTCGAAATAGTGTTCTTATAAGATGCTTGAGATATTGATCATATTTTCTCTCACAAGGCCTCTGAAGATATGGTAGTTAGTTTGTTTTCTCTGCAAGAAACATTAAGGTTATCGTTAATTTTTTTTTATAGTTTATATAGTTCAAGCGGAAGTTATAATCGCCAAGAATATTGATTTGACAATAGGGTTTGTCCTGTATTCGGGAAAAGAGCACCATATTTGCTGAAGGCTGAGATTAACTGTGGTAGTCTTGTGTTTTTTATTTAATTGGAATTTATTAAAGTTCAATATGATTACACTAAGCAAGTCTTTTTCTTTATATATTCTTCTAGTTAAGACCCAACAGCCACTTACAACTTAATAGTATTGTATAAAGTAATTTTAACTATTATTAACGCATAAATTATTGCGTTTTGGAATCGCTGTAGACTATTATATATAGACTGCTTATGCAATATAGTATTAGGTAATAAGAAAATCTACTCAAAATTCCAACTTTTAAATTGATCAAAATGTGAGCGGGAAGCGAAATTTGATATCATATAATAGATCTGTTCCACGAGCTACTCATAGTAAAACATGAGTAATACAGAAGTAAAATTTACACAAAAATACTTGAAAATTTGCTGGTGGAACGCGCTTGTGTATACACAGTGTTTACTCAAAGTTACTATGAGTAGCTCGTGGAACAGACCTAATATCAACTACAGTGAGATACTTAATGAGTTCATAAAACCTGTATATGATAATTAAATTTAGATAATTGATATAATTTATCAATAAAAAATACCTACCTTGAGGTAAGGGTCACTATATTCATCGATTTGTAGTAAACATAAATATTAAATATACTAGTGAAAAAGTTTGTTGATAAATTAGAGTACTGAACTGGGACAGGTGGAGGCAGATCGTGAGGGAGGCCAATGTTCACAGTGGACTGTACTCCCAAATAAGAAGAATAAGAAGTTTATTGATAAGTTACAAGCGAAGACTTTAACGTAACCAATATTTGATCAAAATATTAAATTTCACTCAAACAATTTATGCTAAAATATGAGCTATTCCAAATGATTATTCAGGGAAAAATCGAAGGAAAACGCAATATTGGTAGGAAACAAATTTTATGCCTTTGAAATATCAATCAATGGACCGGAATACGAGAGGTCGGTAATTTTATAAATATAGATACGAGATGATATAGATATATAGCTGTAGAAGCAGAAAACAATATTCAGAAATTGCAAAAAATTTATAATTATGTTTATTTAAAGTTAATTTAAACAATATAGTTTTATATTATATGATCAAAAACGCATTGACAAATAAATAAGATGAAAATGCATCATCAAAATTAAATATTTCTTTACTCGCAATACCAATAGAGAAAACAAGCAAAATATGTCAAAACAGTAATTCTACAAACAGTAATTCTATAAAAAGATGATTGTTGAAACCACAGATGTGTTGCCCAATATCACTTTTTTATTTAATAGTCAGCATATTGAATATAAAAAAACAGATTGTGTAATAGATTATAGCAATATGTTACATAGTATCAACACACATATAGGTTTCATATAAGATTAAAAGTTCAGTGGAGAATTATTCCTTCTTTTTCATCTTCATCTTCAATCCCTCTTTTTCATTTAAAGCGAGTGGGCAAAGAAATTATGACATCACATAATAACATCACAGATAAAAGATCTTACAAATTTTATTTATTATATTATATTTTGCAAAATATTCATATATTACTTATTTTATAAGGAATCAAATCTCTATAGAATATAATTTATTCAAAACTATTATTTGTTTTTATGCAAGTATGTTATCTTATTTATGGATAAATGCAAAAACAATGATTGGTATTACTTAATAGAAGGTAAGTGGACATTAATTATTACATGTTAATATTGTGTTAAAAAAGTACATGCTAAAGTGTAAGACCAGATTAGCCTAAATTACGAATATAGAAAAACCCTGTATTTCTAATCACCACAATATGCTAGAAAATATGTGGATTTTGAAGAGAAATTTAATAATTCATCTGGTAATACTTATTGTTGCCTAGACGCAAGACTTAAAAGACAGCCAACGCATGACGAATGCATTTAGCGATATATTTCTGTCTGTGTAGACTGTCTAGCCTATCTACTGGTAGCTTATTAACATAGTGCCAATGCATAGTGCCAATATGGTTATTTAAATACTAGTAGCTTACTTCGTATATAATGGAGGAAATGAAGTTTTACATTTTGTGGGTTCCTTTCTGTATAATCTTATTCCCATCCGATTAATTTAAAAATCAATTTAATAGTTATAGAAATTTCTTCGACGCTAAAGTGTTGTTAATGACATACTTCTCTTTGGACCCCTATCTCCGTAGTTATTATTCATGTCATTGCTTTGGAACCGCTTCAAATCTACTTAATCACAATCTTTCACATCTGCTATACTATTTTTTAGTATGCTTTCGATTCCTCAGTACTTTAGAGATGGTTCTCAATTTACTTCTGATGATTTTCTTCATTCATTCTAATAGTAAGTCCAGTCAACCATACAGTATTTTAATGTATTTGCTTATTATTAGATGTTACATTATGCACCTGTTTTCGTTGATATTAGTTTACTATATAAATTTTTTTTTTAAGAAAATATTTTTTAAAAATATAAAATTAAAAAATTAGAAATATTTAGTTATCTACATTGAATATTCGATGGTCTTTATAAATAATTACGTCTACAGTAGAGTTGGGAATGGTGCAGTATTGTGTTAATAATAAAACTAAAGCCTATAAAACTATAATAAAATTTAAATAATAACAACTATTTTTAATTTTATTATTTAATGTTGGTTAATTAACATTTTATTACGAATTTTTTTGCTATTTAAACTTAACTAAAAAACAGAAATTTAATTGCATTTAGAGCTGAGGGAACACAAGTCAATAAAAAATAATTATTCGCATATAAAAACATAAATAATTACTTTATTGAAACCATTAAAGTTTCCTTCTTGTTGAAGTTGAAAATTTACTCCTAAATAAAAGCCATTAAACAGCATTAAATGGTAGTTAAAGTTAATTCATCTGCAGTCAAAACAAAGGATGGATACTTCTAAAATAGTAGATGGAAGAAAAATTGCCTTCAGTGTATTTAACAGGAATTACGGGATTTTGTTTCACTTTTAATGATTTTTATGAAATTCGAAAGCATATGGCAAATAGAGGTAGATAACTTCTTTACCAATATCTTAAGTCGGATTATTATATAGTAAAATAAACTAAGAATTATTACTATTTGACCAGACTTCGTATATCTTCATTATTAATTGCAATAAACACTTAGAGAATAAATTGCTCTAAGTTTTCAACGAACAAAACCCCCCTTATTATTATGGTATTATAGTCTGTATAATTTAAACATTATCAGCAACATAAACAGTATGTATGACAATCTATTATAGATAGGGTCTTGATTATCTCCAAGACTCTTTTTCATCTACTACCCAGCTTCTCTCTCTCTCTCTTTTATTTGTAGTGTTTCTTAGCATTTTGGTTCCTATGGACATATACACTTAGTTTAGTTTAATGTAGTTTTTGGACCTGAATATATGTGTTGCCCACTTCAATCTAGAGAAATTTATGCAGGTTACTACAACTACATCGTTGTATAACTTATAAATTTGGTATTGTATTAAATATGCGATTCATTGTTTCGTATATTCTTAATCACATTATCATCAAATCTATATTCCATTCTCTATTTACTCTATAAATCAAAATAAACAGCTCATTTCGTTATGAAGGCACTATTGCCAGCTATGTTTAAAGTAGCCTTCGAACAAAAGCCTAAAGTAATCCAATATTGTTAGATATGGTATGTGGAACATTTGAATGGGGTTCCATTTTTTATCCGATTGCAAAATCTAAATAATAATATATGAAAAATAATTAATTTAAATGAAATAAAAATTTGATGTAAGTCTTAATCACTAGTGTGATTTATTTATATAAATAACTTTTATTATATTTTTGAAACTCCAAAATGGACGACCCTGTATCGCTCAAATCTTATAGACTGAAAGTATAGGTATTAGCTTTATTTGGGTGGATATGGCTAAAAAGCATAATTTTTCAACATTCGCTGTAATTTTTGAAAGAGGTTAGGAATGCTATAGATTTCATGTTGGAGATGCTATAGAGTACGCTGAAGAATAGAATCTCTACACGCTTAAATCTGAATAGCCATATAACCAGTCATCTAATGTTCCATCCTCAACAAATACCAGAAAGCAATTTCCCTTCCTGTTATTGTGCTACAGTTCAGTTTTATTTTAGAATTATCTTCAGCTTTTGTATTGTTCTATGGTTTAAGTCGATTTTATATCGACTAATTCATCGATGGAATCAATATTTATTGATTCAATTTTGTCAATATCTATATAAATTTATAGAATGTCTATATGTTTAAACCTGAATAGCCATATAACCATCTAATGTTCTTTCCTAAACAAAGAACAAAATGCAAGTTCTCGTCCTATTTATAATATCTTCAGAAATTGTTTTGTCTTGCAGTTTAATTTGATTCTATACCGCCTGTTTGATTTATTGAATAAATATATATAGATTTAATCATATCAAACTTGTGCAGTATTTTAAAAATCCATCCAGGTAATCCATCAAAATTTATTCGAAATTATTTGCGTAATAAAAAGGAATTAGAGGAACTCTATCAGAGACAAAAGTAATATAACGGGTTAGCAAAAAATTTATTTTAGACATAAGAAAAATTAAGTCTAGGTTATAATCTTCAGTACAACTATCTATTGTAGCCTTATTATATATCAAAGATTTACAGTGTAATCTTAAATATATAATTCTAAAACAAAAACCAATATTTGTAATATATTATGTATATGATTTAATTATTTTACGATATGAAATAATTCACACATCTAGACAACTTCATGCCAAAGTTCAAGCAAAGGGACTTCCCTTTCAATTCCTTTACTTCCCTTTACTACATTGATTTGGAACTAATCATTTGGAACTAATCGCTACTTTCAAATGATATTAGCTTTTGTTATAAATATTACATGTCACTATCAATACAAGTATTTATCGAATATATATACTATTAATTGAAGCCTTCACCAATCTTTAATGCAAATTATTTGGCGGATTCGCATGAGACACTTCGCCTTGTGACGTCTTACTTTGTCGTCTCTATTCCAGTGAACACTGGTACCCGCATTAAATATTCTTAATTTCATGTCTGGGCAGTGTCTGTCTGTCACGGAAAGGACAAATTTTAATTTTGAACTTAATTTTATTTGCGCTCTTCGCAATGGCTTTAAAATGTGGTACTTTGTTTAAGCAAATGGCAATAAAAATTTATTATATGAACGCAATTATAATTAAATTATTCCCAACGAAAGGTATTCGCAATGGAAAGGACGAAAAACATTTATAAGTTCTATGAAAAAGTAAGATATGAATTGCTATTGTCCTTATTGTTTTGAAATTAAAGCCTTTGATGTCTGGTGAAAGTGTTTGTGTACCTGAAAATATAAAATGAAACATGAAAGTCCTTTCTCAAATTAAAATATGCTGGACAATTAAGAATTTTTTTACGCAGACAGACGCGTTAATGAAAGCTTCAGATAAGATAAAAAGAACGTTTGTGGAAAAAGGATACCCCCAACGAAATCTTTAGCACCCAGCTGAGCAAAAATAATAAGGGAGAACAAAAGCAAGTGTTTACATTAAAAATCCTTATTTGCATAATTTGCTGAAGGATATAAACGCCGACTGAAGACAGTCCAGCACATAGAATTGAAATGCCAACGCAAACACTGACGATTATTTAAAGTTTCTGAAAACGCAAAAAAAGGATATATAAGGATTTTGTTTTATCTTAAAGAGTTTAAGTGCGTTCACACTTGGTGGTTTTAAATTACATATTGAAGAGGTTTTAAGTCAAACTTTAACTCAAATAAAAACAGTATTCGGCAGTTGAAGGCAACTGAGTCCTTAATAATATTTTCATTTAATATATAATAATTTCTTATTTTTCTCTGTAAAATTTTTGCATATGTTATGGTTTTAGATATAGAAATAACTAATTTGGAATTGCATTTGGTGAAATTAATTGTAATAAATTAAAATTTTCATACTGCAATGTTTTCCTTTAATTTCGTGCATTAATTAATTTGTGTAAATATCCGCAGGACACTTACGAAAAATTATAATTGAGCATGTGAAATAATAATTTGATAATAAATAGTGATTCATAACTAATGTATTCTAATGTATTTCATAACCTTTAGTTTTCATTATGAGTATTTTGTTTTCATTTGCAAGGATTTTTTTTGGAATTTCAGTTTTTATGTCGAACTTCAGCGCGTAGAAAATTGATTTTTTTTAGTTGGACTTCAAACCCTTCAGGATATAATTGTTACGAGTGCGGTTTTAAATTGAGTTTGCATTTGTATAAAGCAATACGGTAGAAGAAGCAAATATCCTCAGGGCGTACACCTTTATAGATCTTTTTGTACTGTATGAAATGTCTATTTGAGCGCAATTTCAATTGCTTCAATTGCTTCAGTTTCGCAATTTTTTTTTAATGGAAATTGTTGCGCTTCCGGAAACACGCATTTCGCAAATTTACTTTTTACAAAGTTTATAGCGAAATTGATGTTTATTATTCCACACTTTGCAATACCATTCAACAATATTGAAATAGTAGTCTTCTAGAGTACGAAAAAATTAGCTACTTTTTTTCAAATGAACAAAAATAAATTGAATTTTAAATTATGTATAACTCGTCTACTTTATGACCTTTCAAGCATATGAATTCGTGTTTTTATAAAGTGTAAGAATCAAGCATTTTATTGTGGTCAATAAGAAATTATACAATTAATATCTAATTAAAAATTATTTAGTTGTATTGAATTACACACAAATAGTAGCAAAATTAAATGCCCTTCGAAAGCACAGCCAGCTTAACTGCAAAGTATATTCACCTTCACCCAGATGAAAAGAATCTGTCTTTTCGAGTGCAAGTTCCTACATGATTGCACTAACGACAAGTGTATGCCTGATGGATGGAACTTCCTTGTCACTGTACTTCATAACACAGTCAAAATCGTCCGCATCAACGAGTACATCTTGACAGTTACCAGACGGTATCATACCTGGCTGCATACCCTCTTCCCCAACGTCGGCACCCACAGCACCTTTCATGCAATTGGGCTTCGAACATTGTGTTTCAAATCCCTCCATTACATCACGCTATTTTTCGATGAACGGGACTAGGATGATCCCATCATCCCTGTCTACAACCGTGGTTCTTGTGACTCCGGTTATAGATACTACTGCTAGCCTAATCCCCACTTTGGCGTTATAACCCCGCATCCTCTCAATCTACCTGTGCTACGCCCATGCTTTCTGGCTTAAATAATTCTAGTTCACTAGGTATTAAGCCTAGACTAGGTAGGTATTAAAAGAAAAAAACTTACTGATGCCATTTTCGATTCGTAAATCTAGCATAATATTTTTAATTGAGTGTCACTTTAAGTGTGATTTACATTTTCAAATGGAAACTATTGAGCAAATTGTATTAAGATTAATTTCAGATTAATTTATAACACTCTTAATATTTAGCCAGAGTAGCAACATTACCCTGAAATCAACAGCTGTTTTATATGACTTGACAGACAAAGTGTGTTTTAGTTCCACATATGTATTTATGAAAAATATAAATGCCTATCAACACAACAAAAATTGTTAGATTGCTCTAAAAATGTTCAATTAAGCTAGAGCATATGTCACATCGAGGGTAATTTTTAGATTTTGATGGAAAGGACTAAATAATTTATTCAATGCAATCAGACACATATTTTATTAATGTTTACTGCTGGATAACACTTATGTGTAATACAGGATCTAACGTATATAGGTATTTGAAATATTACACCACATAATAACCTTTAAAGGATAATTACTAAATATTTTTTAAAAAATAAATGACTTAGAGATTAGCTGTAATTAATATAATCTTATTCCTATCAATAAAATAGTGAGGTTAGTTTTCTTAACAAATAAAATAACAATAAATGTATTAGGTGTAGATTATTTAAACTATTGTGCTTGTAAGTTTTACGTATTTAATTGTAAAGAAAAATAATTGAATCAAGAGACTTCAATTTAGTATAGACTTAAATGAGGGTTAGGATATACCAACGGTCTCAGACTTTCGAAAGTAATCTTGAACCATTGACAGTGTCTAAAACTGGCCCAGATCCTTGAAAAAGGACTACTATTAAATATTTAATCAGCGCCGCGTTGGAATTTAGCTGTAACGAAGCAGATTTAAAGTACTTTCATCGTCTTCCTCACAACTATAACAGGAACAGGAACTAACAGGAACTATAACAGAAAGATGGAATCTTCTGGCATGGCTGTGATCCATAAACAAACCTATGACAAGACTGATATCTTTATGAAGGATTTCAATAAGGGTGCAACATTTATATCTAAAAGAGAATGTGATCAACTTATGTACAGATGTTTGAGTATCGTTTAGTCATCTTATCTTTTATAAAATTGCACAAAGCAGATAGAATTCAAAAGATATTTGCACGATGTCAACGACAAGCCCATATTTTTTTTGGAGTTCCGAAGTACTACCTAACACGCCCCGTCCGGCTTTTTTTGTCAGTCTTGCAGTTGTCGAAAAAAATCCTATGAACGTGAACCCAGAGTAAAGTAATGCTTAATTGCATCGGCATATCGTTAAGCGATGTGAAGATATATATTTTTTCCAAACATTTCTAACATCTCTTCCTAGCATTTTAATAGAACCCAAGGATTAAATAACGCATCTTAGTTTGTGCTCATATGTATGTTAGTTCATATAGTTTTTCATTTACATCTTATAGTTCAGTACTGCGTTAAAAGTTCCTTTGAGATAATGTGTAAAATATTACGACATTAATTTATAATCATGTTATAAGAATATTTCTTCCTTTATAGTCCCTATCAGTCTGAAAAATATAATATTTAAATAAGTATTTCTTTTTGTTTTTAAGATCAACATAATTTTTTATTTTTAATAAGTTTTGTTTCTTCTATTGTTTATTTCTATTGTGTCTTTAAAACTTGAAAAATTATTGTTTCAGAAATTTAAAATAATTTTATTATTTAAATGTAATTTTTCATTTAATAAATACTAAGCGATTTCACAGAATTACTAAAAATTTAAATTGTTGAAATTCAAATTACCTACTTTCACCAATCGACTCTCGTTTAGAGATTGTTTGAGTTTTGATAATGTCAAACTGTCAGTATGGACGCCGGTTCGTGACGTCAGAATAAGAACAACTTTCCCTAAATAAAACCAGCTGCTTTCGATTGTAAATTTTACACAATAGATTCACAGAATTTGTATCTCAACAGCTGTATTTGAAGACAAGAGATTCAGATACAAGAACCAAACACTAACGAGTTCATACTCCACAATTGTTGTTGTCTGGTATCGCCTTGTATCGCCTTGTATTGCCTTGTATCGTTCTTTATTGCCGAGAGTAGAACCAACTGCAAAATAGCGATACAATGCAACAACAATTTGCTGTGTGAACGATTCACTCTCACTTGGTCGCGTGCTCTCGTAACTGGAACTGTTGTGACTTGTTTATAATTTTTTCATAGCTTTCTCGCTGCTTTGCCAAGGTGCCTACATGTGGTTGTGGGCTATTGTTGTTGTGTTCAACTTGTTTATGAATAAATAGGAAGTAAACAAAATGCAGTGCCATAGTGCTTACTAAATTAAAAGGATTCAATAGAAAAATTATTAAAATTTATTTTCTTAGCATTTTCTTAATTTTTGAGAACATTTAATATACTAACAAACGCCATTTTGTTTTTTGCTTATATGCACATCTCTATTTACTTATGTATTCTGTTAAGGCAAACAAATATTTCCTTAAAAAGATTATATTATATAAAATGTTTGGTTCCACCCTTTCATGTATATAAGTTGCAAATATTTCAATTTTGTGACTCCGCCTCTGGTACGTTACATGCCATGTGCAATTCGCATCCTTCGCATTATAGGAGAGAGTTTTTACTGTCCAACACATGCTTCACATTTTACAGAAATTTTTCCCTTCTCTTGTAGTTGCAGTGTTTTTGCAGAATTTTGTTATTTGTGTGCCCTACACTTAGCAATAAAATTTAAGACACTGGATTTGTATTATTTCTTAGTTGTTTCTTTTTTAATTGAGTGCTTTATCATAACAATATTGAATTAATATATTTTCAGTAACATTTATATAATAATAATAAAAACTAACAAATTTAATTATTTAAATCAATAATAATAATTTGTTTACTTAATGTTCAAAATTTTTAATTCATTATTTTTATTATTATTAATAATAATAAAGTAATAATTAATAATAATTAATTATTAAAAGGTTAAAAATTAAATTTTATTTTTACCAATATTTCAACTATAATCTATAGTTCCTTAAGGGTGACTAAAGACTATATTCGAAATATTTGGGGGAAAAACGATATAATTTTTAAGAATAATTTAAAATGTGTTGTATTTGAAATCGCCTATTATACCATTTTAAATATAAAAAATTAAATGTAATATAAATATATATATTTTTGAATATTTGAAATAAAAAAACTTATTTGCGGATAGTGCCAAATATGGTTACTGTTTAATAATCTTTTTTTCTATAAGTAACTTTAAATAATTTATTGCTAAGCAATATTTGCAAATTTGGCTAGTGTTTTTGGATTTTATAAATTATATTAATAATAATAATTTTTATTACCAAGACTCTCACAATCTAAAATGTCTTTAGGAATTTACAACCTAAATCGCTCAAACATTGCATAGCACAATTAAAAAATAACCTACGAATTATTACGAAATTATTGACTGGTCACTGTAGATTGAATAATCACCTATCGAAGTTAGGAATTCAATCCAACTCAGACTGCAGATACTGTAGAGAAGGGAGAGTAACTGCATATCATGTGCTTGGGGAGTGCACGGCACTGATGCATAAACGGAAGAAAGACATAAGAAGATATTTCATGGATAAAAAAGATTCAAGACAAGGGAAGAAAGGGTATATACTATCTTTCATTAAAGAAATCGGACTAGGAGAAACACTCTGATCCGACTAAGGGATGCAATAGATCTTTTAGGTCGCAGTGCACGATCCCTTTTTGTGATAATAATAATAATAATTTAGTATGCATTATTTAAGATATGTAATTACAAAAAAATTATGTTCTCAAAATGTTTCAAAGAATTTTCTAAATATGTTAATAGAATTACTAAATTAATAATAAAATTTCAAAAATATTAGAGAATCTAAAACAATTATTTTCCTTTGAATAATAGCATATAATAAAACAAAAAGAAAGGATTTAATTTTCAATGCATTTACTTAAGACATGTGCATGTGTATTGCATAATGCGAAACAGCTTTCAAAAACGTGTTCACATAATTTATTCAATTTCAAAAATTGGAACAAGACTGGAACAAGATATATACAACCTATATCAGGTGATAAAAAGGTGATAAAAGCACTGCATAGAGCAAATATTATATATACATATTATACCGATTTAATATCTATGTTGCTGACTGTAAGTTTACGGCTGCAGATTTTACTCTAAGCCACCGTACACAGATTTTTCTAAAATATATATGATGTGTTATAAAATAATAATGTTTTTAAATATTATTCATTATTTTATATAACATCTTGATTACTTTAATAATTGATAACTTATTAAGTTATATAAATTATCATATAAACAAAAATTCAAATAGTGATTATCATCAAAGGAAAATTTCTATGGAAGCGCCTTAAGTCACATTTGCACTTAATCTCTGAGCAAACGTTTAGAGTTACTCGTTTTACCCTAACAAATCAGTTCGTTCATATTTCATTTCTGCATTTACCTTATCCTGCCATAACGAATAATGCTAAGGAATTCTCGTCTATGCAGGTACAGTGAGGCTTCACGTTCAAATGGTATAATAGTATAAGTGCTGATATCTGCTGGCCCTACTAGTTAAACTTCAAACAGCAGCACTACAATGTAAACTTATTCTGATGTGAAGTTGCTCTCAATTGAAGTGGGGCTCTCGTGCACTTTCCTATTCAAGCATTGAAATTAGCATATCAGTTAACGTAAGCAGAGAGTGCAGTGGTACACAAATCTGCTGCTGGTGGTGGTGGTGCAATATTCGCTTGGTGTTTGTTGTTGGCTAAGCGAGAAGTTAATATTTTTATTACTGTATATAGTTTCGCATACGCTATGGTGTCCACTTTTATTTTTTGTGTGCTTTTTGTTCTTGTTATGCCTTGTACGGTTTTGCTTTGCTTCACTTTGCTTTGCTTTGTTGAGTGGCAAAGAGGCGGCGTTTTGTGCATTGTGTGTTGAGTATGCATTATCTCTTTATCCCTCCGCTGGTCCCTTTTCACAGCAATGGGATCGTTTGTCATTGTTGTAGTTGCTCTGCTGTGTGGATTTTACCGTATGATAACGGTGTCAACCTCAGCGCCGCATTGTAGCGTTTTATTTGCCGTTGTCGCACTTCTGCTTGCATGTGACTTAATGTAAGTGTGTGTATGTGTGTGTGTGTGTGTGTGTGTGTGTGTGCGTTTGTTGCAAATATATAGAGAAGCTCTTGCATGTTTGCTTGTATGCGCACTTATATATGGGTGTGCGTGTTTACGTTTGTGTTCGAGGTAGTATTTCGGTATTTCGTGTGTGCGGAGTGTGTTGGTGCTTGTATGTCCGTTAAACCGAAATGCCATCAACTTTTTAGTATTAATTCGACAACACAAGGCGCTGTGCTCCGTTTCTTGTTTAAATTCGAGCTATTTTGTCAAGTTATTAAAAAGTTTTCTCACTAAATCTAACGAAATCGTTAATAAATAAACTCAGTTCGTGTTTAGCTCAGCGGCGTTTCAATCCTGCAACACCAAAAAAAAAAACAAAACTTCGTTAGCCTTAAGTGAGTAAAAATTCGATACAATTTGTATCGCTGTTGTATCATTGTTGCTGCTGTTGTTGTTGTTGTTCTTGTGAACCACTTTTGTGTTGAGAGTGTGAGTAATCGAGTAATCAAAGCGAAAAGAGTACACAACATGCAATTTTAACACCTTTCCAGCACTTCGGCAAAAACACAACAATGCAATTACTAAATCTTAGTACAACTAAAATAAAATAATAATAATTTAAATAAAATTAAATAATAAATTAAATTAATATATAAATAAAATGAAATAAAAAATAAATTAAAATAACTAATAAAGTAAATTAATAAAATTAAATAAATAATTTATCTAATTTGAGTTTTAACAGTGTAAACTGCTTTGTTAAGTTAAATGCGCATGTGTGCCTTCACATTTCTGCAAATACTGGATAAGTTTACAGTGTTTACACAGTGTTTACTTTATTTCTCTACTTATTAATTATTTTATGAAGATAAATTAAAACTTTTAAGTCATGTAATAAAAAAATCTACGTTCGAAGCGATCATGGTATTATTTGCGAAATTTTATATAAAAAAAATTTTGTTTTAATCAATTGAATTTTTTATTTCGGGTGTCATTAAAAACTTTTCGACATATTTTTGAATTGCAGCTAAGTGAAACTTTGTGCTAACAGACTAATTCCCAACTGATATCGAGTAGGCTCAACGTCAACGCATCAAAATACTTAAAGATCTGAACAAATTTAATATGTTACTATAACTATTGTTGTTGAATGTTGTAATAATATTAATAAAAAAACCCTTTACTTATTTGTTGCTAAAAGTGATAAACATTTCAGGACATAATTTGTAATATACTTAAGATATCACAATAAATAATACTATTAATGTATTTTATATTGAAGAAACAACATTTCATGTAAATTTTTCTCCTAAATCGATTTACAACAAATACAAAATCATATCAAAAACAAATTCCTTGCGAATATTAAGTAAACTCCTTTACTTTACTTATGCAAGCAGTCACTTCTCAACTGAGTTCTGTGTATGGAAATAAAAAAAAAGAATATGTGAAAGAAAACTACAACAAAATAGCAATTGACAAAAAAAAGAGTATTACGGCATAAAAATTTCGATAAAACAACAATCTATAAACAGTTTCATAATTTAAAATAAAAAATATTCTCAAATTTTATATTATTAACTTTGCATTGCATTTTCAGAACCTTGTTTTTAAAAACACAAATAAAACAAATTATTGTTTTAAGTCCAATGTTTCGTTGGTTCCTCTACAACTTTTTCAGTACTTAAAATTGTATATAATTAAACTATAAATTGTTATATTCTCGTATTAAGAGTGTCTTAAAAATATTATCAATAAATAAAACTCTGAATTTTATAATGCAAAATAGGGTTAAAATTATAATGTAAAATAATAATTCCTAAAATATTTTCTTTCTTTTAATAAACTCCTATTTATACAAATCAATTTAATACGTGTAAATAAATAAATATCCATCATAAAGAATATTTTACTATATATTCTACTAGAATATTTATACAAAATTTATACTAAACACCTAGACTCATATGAAAATGCTAATTTAGCCAAAAGACGCACTAGTCAGCTATAACAACTAAGGTGGAACCGGCTCAGCATCACGGTATCTGAGCTGACGAAATAGGGTAATGCGAAATTCTTATTTCATGCTATAAAACTGGGTCTACTCTATAATTACTTTTGTCGTGACTGTGGATCTGAGAATGAAGAAGTGTACGCGCTCCATTTTATGTGTCAGTGCTGGTCTTAAGCTAGGAAAAGATCAAACAGTTTATAATGCCATCGTGTATATTAGAGAATTTTCTTAATGGACGGAACTGTTAAGTTGGTGTACCTTTATCTAATGGGGGAGTCAATACATTTTTCGACGTTAGCCATATACTGACTTTTCAATTTATGTATGTACTAATGCTATTCCTGTGGCGCTGTAATGGGCCATTATTTGAGTTCAATTGGGCTTTGTAGAAACAAGACCGCCCGTCCGACCTACTTATCTCCCATATAAAAATATATTTTAATTAATTCAATTATTTTTTTTGTAAACACGGTGAAATTTAATAAAAAAACTTAAAATCAGAAAAATTTTGTTACATAATGTGATATAGAGATGTAGTCCGAGCGGGAGAAAGCTTCAGCTCTCAATCAATCGAGTCGACGCACTCTAAAGTATAAAGTGTATATTCAAGGAAAAGTATAAGATGATTAGGTGAGATAGGTTGAAGTGGCTTCCTTGTGTCTAAAATTCACGTGATAGAAAGAGAAACGAACGAATAAGAAGCGAATTACGTTAACATCCAAAACTTTTTGCCGACAACTTAAATGGTTCGGCCATATGTCAATCGAATCTTAGATACAAAGGAAGAAGACCTTCGTAGTGCTTCTGTTTAGAAGAGACTTTAGGTAACTTAATCAACTCACAACGGCATTAAAAAGTTTTGATAAAGAAAAAGAATACCGGTTTTGATTCAAAAGATACTTTAAAAATGTATTTGAAAAGTTTCATCTATGAGAAGAGTATTAACATTTTGGATGAATGCTGTTGCAAAATGTTACAGATCATAGAAATCATATACATCGTATAAGATCACTATGTGAATAACAGAATTAATTACAATTGTTCAATTGAATTTCAAGTTTTTAGAACGCTTTTTTTTTAATTTAAACTTTAATATTTTTTAACCGACAAAAATATTGTAAAAGAATATAGTTTTGCGAACTTACTTCTACTTTTTGATATAAGTGCATTGAGCTCAGTTCTCGGTTGGTTAACAAATGAGCAGCACGTTCCATGAATATGAATCAGTTTCAAGAATCAATTTTTAACGAAAAAACGTTTCTTGAACTTATAAACGCTGGTTTAGTGTTTACCTTGATCTGCACAATGTCATGTACCGAGGAGTCGATCAGGTTGACCAGGTCGATCATATAGTGACTATGATAGTCGATGCTGTAGTATATCGTAATGTTCACCTTTATGTACACAATATTCTTTATCAAACAATAGACCAAGTTTACATCCACGGAATTCTTGTAGCCTTTGTGTGATTGAACTGAAATGTAAAATGAGAGAATCCTGTTATACAGTTCATTTCATCTCACGAATATGATTGATTGTTTAGATTTGCAGAGCAATTTTTAAAACATTTTTATACTAGACATTTGCAATTGTGTAGAACCACACTCTGGGAACTCTTAGAAAGTGTAATCATCATTGTATTAGTCACCCAAGACATCACTTTAGAAACTCTAAGAAATTGTTATCATCACTGTATTAGTCACTCAAGACAACACATATTGTAATGGCTTAACTCTAGAAAGTATTCGCATATCTACATATGACTTTTTTATTAAGTAGACGTCTTTGTTACTGTTGACAATTCCTTTCTCAACAATTGGTTTTGGGTTTTTTTTGTATCTAATTTTTCTGTTAATGTTAATGGAACTTTGTTTTTCTCTAATTAGCATTCAGTTTATGCTGGTTCCTGAGTATCTTCAGGAACTAAATATCAAGTGATATATTCATATATTCCATTTCAGTATTATTAATTAATAGGATATGAATGTACCCCGGCCTAAAAGAGCTGTTGATCGCCTAAAAGAATAACTCAAACAATTCTAGACTATTTATAAATCTCGTAATTGCTATAACCTTAATTTTACCTATCTGATTTAGGACCAAGATCCCTCTTCCAAGATAGTCCAGTCTACGTCCAGTTGCCGCCGCTGCGCAGTTACATAGAATATGTTCTGTTGTTTTCTTTTATTCATGAAAGAGTCAATAGGAATCATTTTCTACCGCACCAATATTCTTCATTGAACCGCTTCAGTATCAGATTCTGTTTCCTTCAACCATCACAATACTGCATCTGTTATTTCTAGTTGTAAATTAGATAATTTTTTAGTTCATATGGCAGAAAAATCTGTTATTCCATGTAAATAATATATGTGTCACATTAATAGAATATAATATATAACAAAGTCGAGGTGAAAACTTCACTTGATAATTGTGAACTTCAGTTAAAGAAAAGACGTAACTCTATAGTATTTAACATTTCATTATTAATTACACTATATAACTTCTTACATACTTTAACAAACACATTTAGGAATTTCATAAAGTATTTTCCGTAATATTTTCCGGTATTTTGTTAAGAATATCGAAACGGCATGCCTCACAATTATTTTGTTTTAATTTTGCAATTATTAATGCAGAAAAATTAAATAAAATAGGTGAAGAGTATAAAATCTCACCACCTGCAGTTGCCACTTGAAACCTTTTAGCTTCCCCCCATTTAAAAAGTGTCAGAAACTGTTGGTCAAAATAGCGTATGGCAATTATTCAACACAATTGAAGATGAAGTGCGGTAAATGAACAACTGCAACCGTGCCATGATGAAAATCGTAAACACCCACGGCCGCTTTCTGGCTGCCATTTCGCCATGGCCACTTCAAGCTCCGGAACCTTTCCGTACGTACTCGTTTATGTTGTTTTTGCAGAAAGCAATTTTTCGGTGATAAAATATTTAAATTTAATTAAGGCCAACGGACAACATGATTCAACACCGGTTAACACATGCACCGTAGTCGATTGGACTGGGTACACTGGGTTGACTGAGTTGACTGTGTTGACTGGGTTGACTGGCATGGGGGCAGTGGTAGCTACTGTTGTTAATAAACGATTTTTGTGAAGTTAGTGAGTAGTGCCCCAGTATGAGGGCGAGTTTAAGTGGGGGAGAACTGATTGTTGTTGCTGTTGATTTTGTTGTCGACATTTAGGAATAAATTGTAGAATATTTTTCTGGCTTGCAGCAAAGAAATTCATTACAAATTTTTGCTTTGATAAAAATTCCCTTTTTTTTCTCTGTACAATATATAAATTTTTTTTTTTAATTTTTTTTATATATATTTTTTATTATTTGACAATTGGCATGAGTTTGGTTTCTTGCATAAAAATTTCGGGATCAAAAGAATTCTGTGAACCTTATGGGTTGCTATGAACGTAGTGACTTAGTAATCGGCATGAAATAAATTTTAATAAATATATTGAAAAATTTTATAAAAAGATATTTTTTAAATAAAAGTTATCCGTTGAAATAAATATACTTTGATTTACCTTTATTAGTAATCGAATTCACGATTAGAACTGACAATATAACGTAATATTACTCATATATTTGCTGATACATCGATATATCTCTCTGTAAGCCTATTTAAGCCTTCCAATTCATGTTCTGGGTTAAGTTAGGTTATATCGGCGATGCAAAGAGATCCACTTAGGCCTATTGACCCATTGTTTTACCGTTTAAAGGAAAAACCCAGAGGTTTGAAAATATCTTGAACTTTTCGCAAGGCTTTAAATGCTATTTATTGGGAGATCTTGCAGTTAAGTAAGTTAGTATGTTTTGTCTTGACTAAGGCACTCAAAAAAGAAATAGTAGTCTCTTATAGTAGATGAGAGGCACTTCATCGTCCTCTCCACAACTCCGCCATATATAATCAAGGGGAGGATTTAATCTTCTAACAATGTTTTCTAATATGCAATTTGAGATTGGTAGTAGGTTTAGTCTTGTGGTAGGTTTGGCTGTGAGTAAACCTACCACAACATTGATACTTCTATGAAACATCCCAATAGAGTATTGGATTTCTTCTGACTGGAACGTAGTCAAATTGTATGCACTCAGAAAAATAATTTGGTTGATTTAACTAGATTTTAACTACATTTCAGGGTAAAATATTCTTAGTTTTCATATCTTAGTTTTCATATCTTCTTTATCACATGCGCTTATATTTCTATAACAAAATGATCAGATCAATTTAACAAGAATGTGGTTAGAACATATTTTTCAGAGTATACATATGCCTACTTCTCGTTGAGTCTTTCCATCTTTTTATTTATAAATTAAAGTTTTTTTCACTTGTACAACCGGATTCAGAGGTTTTAATTGAATTGCCTGGGCTTCTTCTCTCAGCCATATTTTCAATTCTTTTTTCATCTTAAATTTTAAGCGGTTTGCATGAACATCGTGATATTCGGAAAAATTTTATTATATCTTATTTGCAGACTAAACTCATGATGCCGAAACCGTTAAAAAAGATACCGAAGCGATAAAAGTGCTTAGCTATCCGCGGAGTACCCTAAGCTGGCTGACCTTATTGATTACAGGACATGGAAACTTTAAGTATGACATCAAAAAGACAACTCTTGCTGAGGAAGGTACTTGCAGATTATGTCTAGAAGAAAGGAAGACAGCAGTGCATATATTGTGCCAATGTTCAGTACTGGCAAGCAGGAGGAAGACTGTCTTGGGACACCATTAGGTTGGTGATGACTTGGCAGGCAACCTCAAGCTAAATGACTTTCTTTGCTTTAATTATGCGAACGGAAGCCATTCCATCTTTAACTCAATAAATTCAAGAAAATTGAAGGACGAAAAAGGACCCTAGTCATTTCGTGATCTACTTCTGCTAATCCTTCATTTCAATAGAGCCACTTGTTGGACGGTCCGCTGTCTTTACGTCGCACAATATATATATATATAAGGACTAATTCTACAAATTATGCTGAAAAGTGCCGAGCTGGGAGCGGTATTGGCTATACCACAATATAATGCAATTTACTGATCAAAAAAGAAAAAAAATCAGGAATGGTGATGTTTGTTCTACTTTGAAATGCAGTTCCAGAAATAATATTTTTGCAAGTGCACAATATATCAATTCACTACCTGTTATCTTGTGTATAATTTTAAAGTAAAGTAATTTACATATTTTAGTTCTTATTAGAAACTTAAGAAATACATTCTGTGCCTTTTGTCTGTTTAACCTTCACTCTTCTCTCATTTCGAAGTTGTTCCTTTGAAAAATTCAAAGCACATTTTTGAGATAATCTTTCAAAAAGTAATTTTTAAGATATTTTGCAAAGTACAACAACAAAAAATTTGAACCGAAAACTTTACATTTACTGAAATTTCAAATATTTCATTACATTTTTGAAATCTTGCTTATGAATAATTTACAAAATTGTTGCCGAGAAGTCCTTTGCGAAGGGCTGGCTCTATACATTAGTACATCACGATGTTTTTGTTTCTAGTTGGTGTTATGTTCAGAGAAGGCCTACTGGGGTGAAGGGAAGCTATACATATTTTTACATTAATGTGCTCTTAATCTGCTTAATATGAACGCTACTTACCGCCGCTTCTGCTAAAATAAAAGTTTTCCCAAACTAATTATGTTCGGTTGCTTCTTCGTGTTGTTGTGAAGGACTAAGGATTATAAGGTATTTCCATTAGTTTTTGGAAAATATTTTAAAATAGCAAATATCCTGTTAAAACAGAAACTTGTCGATATTCCAATAAGTTTATAAACTATTTAATGAAATCGTAAATAATAAGCTCAACTGTATTGTAAATAATAAGCTCAACTGTATTAAACAAATATAAAAACAATCAGGTTTTTATGTGGCACATATTAATATACAGAAGATATGATCCATTTGTATGCAATATTTTATTTTTCACTGATAAATCTTAAAATAGAGAATATAAAAGTAATGTAGTAAGAAGTACAATGAAAACAAATCTTTTCAACTATTATTGTCGATGTTATAGATTTCTTATAAATAATATAGCTCTATTATACTATCGATCAATCTATTTATCCAATCAGGTAAACTAACAAAAGGGAAAATTTTCAAAAAATTACAAGTTGTAGGTGGAGTGTTTGACAAGTCAGAGTCATATAAAAGGAGTCTTCATATGAGACATAGTCTTCTTTGAGTTCTAAACACTTGATGCAATAGTGTTCCAATTTTTTTAACTAGTGAAAAGTAGGATTCTTCGAGATTTTTAAAGTAATCAAAGTAAGTTGCTGAATGTTATGTCCGAATTTGATTGAAATGCATCCAAGCAAACCATGTTTTTCAATATAAATAAGTATCATATGACACCGAATGTGGCAATCATAATGGATGTGATAGCACTTTATATATTGAATAATTCTGCTGACAATGAAAGTGTAACGATCTCTTGGGGAAACAATATTTTTTCTTTTCCGGATACAATTTTCCTTTCTCCTTAATTTTAACACACCTTTAAGAATCGCATAAAATTTCCCAATTATTGTTTTGTCTTCACGAGGTGGTCAACTGTAACTCTAAAAATGTATAGAAACCAGACGCTATAAACTTTTCTTATGATGGAACTGCATTCGTTTTTTATCAACTGACGTTCAATAATTCGACTATTTTTTCCTATCAGAAGTAAAGTAGTGTATATCTACTATACTAATATAAGTCGATGCAGAAACTCTTTCGGATTAGACAACATTATTCTGCAAATATTCATCCGAAGTGACTACACTTATTCGTTTTAGAGCCACTTTATGAAAATTTCCCACAGATCTTGCTGATAACTATTTTATAAATAATTGTTTTTATTTGAATTTTTGCAATACTCTTAATAAATTCAAGTTTTACTGCTCCATTGCAATAAGATCACTGACAGATCGGAACATTTTTTATCCCCTGATCAGTGCTAACTTTAGTTGTACGGACAAACTCAATTGATTTAAATTTTATTCACACAATTTTATTGTAGGGAGATGTGGGTGGATCATTAAATATAAGTTAACCTGAAGATACAAAATCTTCTTACTTAAAACAACTAATATATGATAGTTGTTTAAACTACTAGGTATGTGACACACGATAGTAATACGATATAGTATACAGATGTTTATAAGTGAGTTTTGGTTCCTAAACCTTTCTATGCCTCGTCTATGCTTTAATGCTTGACATTATTAAAATTAATTTTACTATTCGCAAAATCGTAAGCCAGTATTTCAGATCTTTGGCTATTTGATTTGTTTATCTGGATTCAGAATAAAGAACTGGAGAATTTCAAAATTTAAATATATATAAATTTAATTATTAATGAATGGTTGACAACTTAATTTTATCTATATTATCTATTTATTTAATGTATGGTAATAAACAAACAATAGACCCATGGGTAAAAATATAGAAATAATAATAAATATAGAATTTTCATGTTTTTGTCTTTAATATTCATATAGGGTAAGGCATCCCTGTCGGAAAAATCGATTGAAATTCAGCGAACATCACACGATACTGTTTGTAGTGCAAATAGAAGTCAGTGCATCCGATTGGAGGTGTGAATCTAGTACCACGAGGTTAGGACCTACAGTCCTTGCAAATCTAAGTTACGTGTGTAGAATGAATATGTTAATTTATTTTATTAACTATGGAGTTACATTTTCCAATCGGGTGCTGTAAACTAATAGTAGTAGATATGATAGATAGGCCTCGCTCCCTTCAAAGAACGAAACTACATCTTAAACTATAACTGTGATTGGACCCGGTGGAATTCCATGGAAAATCTATTGGAAACTCCATTCTATTATTGCATTATACTGATTATACGTAAAATAATACGTAGTGCTAATTCTTAACGGCAGGCATTCACATTTAAACACTATGAACTCTGCTGAAGATAGGATAAAATGATACCCGAAATCAACATCTGTAGATTTTTTAAAATGCAGAGTGCAACAAATGCATCTGCCCTTCAGTGGAGTCGTTTCGTAATTATAAGGAAGTGAGACTCTTTCATTCATCTGGCTTTCGTTAACTTAAAAAAGTCTGGACCTTATCTACCTTATCTAAAACCTTATCTAAACCTTATCTAAAAAATATTTTACATCTAAGAAATATCATATATTACAGTACAACATTATTTCTTATGGTAATAATAAAATTTCTTTATTTATTTAAAAATATAATAAAATTATGTCAAGTTTTCAAGGTTTACCATGCTTCACAAAATACAACAAATAATATTTAATACATTGTAAAATTGATATCATATTGTTGAATATAGTAAAATTGTTTCCTAAACATAATACCTCAGTTGTTTTTTTGTGCTAGTACCATCTCAAGCCCTTTAACATTTTAACAGTGTTGTAAAGTGTTTCAAGAAAAGTAAATAAAATCGAAATAAGTTCGAATTCGCTTGAACTGTTTCAATTGTTTTGTAAGGAGTTTTCTATTGCATGGTAGCTGTTATGTCTCACGGCTCCTCACCGTTAAACAAGGAATGAAGTCGAAAAAGGATCGGATCCACTTTAAATTAAAATGCATTCAACTGAAAAATTGGTTTCATGTTCTTGCCAAACTTTTCACTGTGAGTGCAAGTTCAATTCATTCGGCATGTCTCCTAACAAAACAGGAAGAGGAAAAAATTTTCTTTTCGATTGAAAACATTTCAGTAAAAACTAGGGACCATAACGAGTGAGCCTGGAAAGAAAACTATTTACATACAATTTCATTTCACCATAAACAATGCAAAAATTGCTTTCAATTGACTTTTGAAATAATTGCATTTGCAGTTTACTTTTGAAATTGTTTAGCATAGAATATCATATTTGTTGTTTCAAACACAAATTGAAATACAATAATATTAAATTTAATTATCAATATATATCCAAATACTAAGCCTCTTTAAGTAATAGGTTAAAGTTTATATTTACAATTGTAGCTAACAACATCAATTCAACAAAGACTTCGACTGGCCCCTTGGGGCTGGATTCAATAGGATTAATGTCATGCACGTGCAAATGTTGGCATGGATTAAAAGCACCAAACCTGACAACTGGTACCGGAACTGCACGCAGTAACACCGCACCATATGTTATAAATAAAAACAATTTGAACCCGAAACCGCCTTGTGCAGAGTGCAAACAGAAACCAGAACAACAACAATCAATGACTTGTATGTCTGCTCTGACGGGTAATCATAGCGGTAATTGTCTGTCAGCGCATTGTACGGCAACTGCTACACCAGCAGCAACACCATTTATGGCTGTTCCGGCAATCACAGTACCGCCGCCGGCACA
Source organism: Teleopsis dalmanni (assembly GCF_002237135.1). Lineage (NCBI taxonomy): Eukaryota > Metazoa > Arthropoda > Insecta > Diptera > Diopsidae > Teleopsis > Teleopsis dalmanni. Next base: position 164,517,793 of record NC_051847.1, read on the forward strand.
AACTACCCAGCCGCAAATCGTTTTAGGCGGTATGACTGCTAATACAATGAATTCCACATTTTATCCAACGTTTGGAAGCACAGCACAAAATAACAATTCCATGTATTTTATACCTTTTGCATATCCAAATATCGTTCCTATGGCCACGCCTATGCCATCACCTATGCTTTCTGCAAATACTCAACAAAATTCAATTCAAGGTTGTCCTCATACAAATGCATTAAATCATTCTAGAACATCGGGCCCCACAACGACTGCAATATCGAATCGAAGACATAACGTAAACAGCGAATCGACAACGAAAAGATATGTGCCTCCATTGAAAGCTACAGTAGCAGCAGCGATATCGGAACATCAAAAAGTAAGTGCAATAATTTAGTACGAAATCCTAGTTTAAGTTGATCAAATTATTTTATTTATTTTTTTAAATTAATTGCTAAAGTATTTAAATTATTGGAAAAGATTTAGAAATTTTCTAAGGTAGTTAATAAGGTCAAACTAACCACTTAACCCGTTTCGATGTGAGATTCTATGTTTTTGGATGAAATGAGTTGAGTTGTGAATCGAGAAGAAGTTGAGTTGATTTTTTTGCGTATCATCAACAATAATATTATGAGCATAAGTTCGGTGTCTTAGTCGGACCATGGAGTATAATGAGTTTCTTAAGGGAACAGTTTGTAGATTTTATTCCAAAAACTGAATTTATTTTGACAACTGATTTTTCAACTCCTAGGGGATAATATATTTAATATCTCTTAATTGTATTTATGATATTTCGATTTCAAGGACTAGCCGAATTTTAATTCATCCAAGCAAATTACCTAACATACTTAATATGTATTACAGATGTCACAATAACTTAAAGATAAGACTCGATAAAAATTTATTGGAGCTAAGTTTACTAGTTGGATTGATAAATATCCGGCCTAAGTAATAAAAACGCAATTTTTTTTGGAAAATTATATTAAATGCTTTAAAATAGTCCCCATCTGGCTCGTTACATCGTGTCCAACGATTTTTCAACATTTGGTGCCATTTAAATAATACGATTTATATAATCTTCCAAACTTTTACTCAGTATCCCATTCTACTTCATCATTTGCTGCAAATCTCTTACCCTTAAGCCATCTTTGGAGCCAAATCTGGAGAATACGGTTGGTGAGAAACCAATTCGTGCCTGCTGTATAGTCAGGCAATTATCAATCCACCTAGTCAACGTTTTCTTTTTAGCTCCTTATGAAACATATCCTTTTGGAATGTTTAATTAAATGCTGAACTGTAGTTGGTAAAAAATTTAGGACTCGTCATCTGTGATATAAGGAAATATTTGTAAATTTCATAAGTCCATATATAATTGTTGGTCAGCAAGTGTCAGACTTTGTACTCTGAAATGGTCAAATTTGAAGCAGATGCCTAAAGCGTTTTTGTGTTTTAATATCGATGAAATTTATTATTAAACAGTTACTAATTTAATAATATATTTTTAAGCTAATCTCAACATTTATTTTTATCAAACTTATAGTAATGACACAGAACATATGTTTATCTATCGTGACACAATTACATTAATAAAACACATCTCAAATAAGTTTTATTGTCATTGACAATTTATATATTGTACTCTCAAAAACAGCTACAAAATAGCATTTTTATGATTCACATATGGCACTAGTAGTTGTAGTCCACACACATCTATCAAGCATATTACATGAAAGTAATAACGAAAAAGTGAAGGGGATTGTTTAGGATGCTTTAAACTAAACTCAATCAGGGATAAAACGGAAAAGCTTCACCACTTTAATGCGGTGGGTCCAAAGTCTAACTGAACTCAAGTTAGTATGTGCATTGGGACATATGTACAGATGGGAGATCTCATTGGGCTTGGAAATAACTGTAGCTGAGACACATATTGCAAATTGACGCATGTGCGACAAGTAACTGTTTAACAAATGACTATATCCCGATCCCGACCTTGAAGACGTTGTTCTTCCCGGGAGATATTCGATGGGATGGCATGGCGGTATCGAATTGAACACCGTCAGAAGAACTGTTATTTCGACCTTACTCATGTAAGCTACATTGCAGTAGCTGTTTACTTTAAAGGGAAGGCTGGGTATTCATTGAGTATTCATTTGTGTGGAACGCACAAAATATTTCTTAGATAGCTATGATCTTTCCATGTTCATGTTCATAATACCTATTAAGTTCTCTCTTACGGCTGTATAAAGTATCACTGCTTTCAATGAGGTAAATATTTCAAATGAAGCAACAAGTTTTCAACTTCAATTTGGAATTGTGTCTTTGAATCATCCACAATAATAGAATTCTTAAAAACAGATTAAAAATTTAAAACGCGTTCAAATATTTCTTTTAAGTTATACTTTATTTATTAAATGTTTTCCAGGATAAAAGTGAAATAATAATTACAAGGTGTAACGTATAATATTCTCACATGAGTGAATCAAACTAGCTCCTTACAAAAAAGGATACTAAATATTTATTAAAATGTCTTCTGCACTTCAATCTGCATAAATGGAAATGGCAAATGCAGAGCTATCTTCCACAGCGTCATTTGAATGTGGATGGTTGATGGTGTGTGCTTCAACCAAGAGGAAGTGCATGAGTGCATGAGTGAGTGAATAAGTGAGCTGTAAAAAAGCCAATGCATATCCTAGCGATATAATCAACACGAAATTTTACAGCAACTACAAATAAGTAAACAAACTAACAGCACGGAATCCTGTACATAAGCCGGCCAAGGATGTGCTTGCTATTTTGATGTGCTTCTTCTTCTCTAGTTTAAACTACATTTTTGCCTTTATTTTCTTTTTCTTCAATTCAATGACGTTTGCATTTGATATGAGAGCACGAGGCACAAAATGTACCTCAAATAACAAACAACACAAAAAAAAATGCGAGGACTATGTGAAATGAAAAAAACCTTGCAAAAAGTAAACATCCTCGATGAAATCTTTTTCCTTAAATTACAACGTGTAAGGTATATTTCACTTTTCTAATTTTTGTTGTTGTGTTTGTTCTTGATGTTGTTGTTGTTGTTGTTGGGGATTTTTTTTCTCTGCTGTAAGTTGAGCAGTGGCTACCTCTGCCGTGTGTTGTGCCGTGTCCTGACGTTCAGTGTCCATTCATTCGTTTATTTGACAGCGATGCTGTGCATAACAGATAAGGCTGTCCTGATTAAGGATCTACAGCACAACAGCAGCAAAGATGAAAAAGTTTCGAGGAAAAAAAATTAAAAATTGTTAACAACAAAACATAAAGTACAAAGTTACAATCGGCAATAAATAAGCTGTTGTGCGCTATATTTTTTACTTAGTCAACCTACATTAATAATGAACCATAATGCTACACAATTTTTAAACCAATCCTTAAGAGGAACATTCTTGTTGCTTGAATGGATTTACTTTAAGATAGAGATTTTGTAAGCATTTGTCGTCAAAATACTGTAAGTTAATCTGGCATCCAAACCTTGATTTTATCAGAGTAGGGATTGTCTATACAAGAACAGTGCAGGCGAAAGGCACTATTGTACATACTTTCTTAAATAGCTTTTAAAGGATAACCAAATTTTTTTAATTAATAATTGCATCTTTTTGAAATATTTTTATTTTAATTATATACACATTATATATATGTATTGTATATATTAACCTATGTACTCGTAACACACTCTAACATTATACTATGTATATAGTAAAAGTTACTTCTCTGAAATTAAATGGAGAGACTAAAAGTGTCTGATAATCGATTAAGCCGTAGGCCGATGAGTTGATATAGAAAATCAGTTCAGGAACTTAATGAGCTAAGGATTGAATATATTATCAGAAAGAAAAGAAAGACTGAGCTGATGGAATCAAGAATCGATTCTTTTTATAAAACATTGGCAATATAGTACAGTTATGGTAGCGATGTTTTTCGGGTCGTTGACATATTAAAAATCAAATGTGGCTGCATCGTATATACGAATTGATCTATATTACTGTATGCAAAGACGATTTATGTGTGTTATTGTGAACCAAAATTATTATATAATGGATGACTATTTTAATAGAAATCACTTAGGCAGTTCAAATCAAAAATTCATTAAATTTTCATAGTGTTAATAAGTCCATAATACTAGATGGATGTTAGTTAGTTTTTTTTGTTGGAAGTGAAAGAAATTATTTATAAAACAGAAGGGTTCGAACAGTAATGAAGAAACAACAACATAAATTTTAGTTAATTTATTGAAATTTAGCTGACCATATAACGCCAAGTACTCATCATCAGTGATTTTAAAAAAGTATTCGAATTTTTATTTAATTAGTTTATAATCCGTATATAATTTGTTTGGACTGCGAGTTCAGGGCTTAGAACTAGTGTCTGTCAAAATACAAACCATAACTGTTTGTGTTTTTCGACAAGCTGCCTAGGCTGCACAAACTAATAATGTTCAAGTTCTAAGTTTTTTGTCACTTTATTTGTTGGTGACATTAACCGAAAGCAAGCCAGGTTGCTTTTTAAATTAGAACGATCTTATAAACTACAGCTTTATTTGGAGACACAAGTTAATTACAATGTTTTTTTAATTAATAATTTAATCATTAATGTTCTATATTTCAATATCTATAGCTTAGTTGACTAAATAATTTACGATAAATTGAAGTATTAGACCCACTTTCTTGTCAACTATGTTTTTTTCTCTTAAGGGCACCTAAATCTTAAATTTTTGTTAAGCTTCATTTATTCTTCACTGTTAAACGTACAAACAAAGGATGCAATTTCTTCCACTTGTAGCATTTAGAGAAGTGTTCTTAAAAAAGATAAAATATATTATCATAATAAAAATAAATATATCACTTTCCAGTTGTTATTTCAATATATTTTCCAAAACTTGCACTACTGTTTGCTTCTTAAATAAACATACGAATATCCTTTGTGCTCATTCACATGAGCTTAAGTAGTTTTATTTATCAAAACTTTTTCTGCACATTTGAATGTTAAATATTTCATGAAATACCTTTTTTGTTCCGTTTAGAGCGCGTACACTCAAAGATCTACCAAAATCAAGCATAAACAGAAGCACATCCACATCCACATCCACTCGTATCTGATGTACGAACTGCAAGGATTTGTGTATGCACGTGTATTTCTTGTGGTCCCTGCAGGCCACATTATATTCGAGTGTCCTTATAACTTAACAATGCGTTGTTTTTCTTGTGGTTTTGTCTACTTTTTTATTGGAAGCCACAATGAAACCAAATCCATACAAAATGTGGATTTCATTCTTATTGTTATGATGGACCCGAGCAATCGTTTGGGGGCAATGAGTGAAGAAACACTCTGTGTCCAGTAACTGTGAAAAAAAGTTTCAGTTTATGAAGGAAAGTTAGAATAATAATGCATATATTTATAGCGCTAACCCACAAATTCGTTTATATTTATATACATACAGATATATATATATATATATAAATACACGAGGAAATTAAAATAAAACAGATTGGCGTATATTCAGAGTTAGAAGTATATCCATAAACATATTAATAAAAAGTAAATTGAGAGATTCTAACAATTTAAAAAAGGATAAAAATTGTTTCAGGTTTTCCTATGTGGGGGACGAACCCATTAGTGTGCACTTTAAGGTAAATTCAAATTTCTTGTTTTTTAAGACTTTTATTTATGGAGTAGAGTTTGGCTTTGAGGATATTTCTGAAATATAATACTCTTAATTATAACTACATATTTTAACTCTTAGTTTGACGTTTCATGAGCTTATTCATAAATTTAATCTGTTATTTATAGTTAATTTACTTATTCGATTAGGAAGTGCCATCGAATAATACAAATGAAGAAGCAGAAGATTGGGTTAGGTTATACCAGCGATTCTTAGGGAATTCACTTAGGCCTATTGACCCGTTGTGTTACCATGGAAATAAAAACTAGTTCTCTCTTTGCATACAAACAATTTTTGTTAGTCCTAAGTTAATTTTTTTTGAAAAAGCGCTGCACCATAGTGCAGTGTGATTTAAGACAGCACTTAAAATAATTGCAAGGTGTATATATGTACATTTCTGACTTAATGGTTAAGTGAGTCATACATGACAAGGAATAATATTAAATAAAATAAAATATCTAAGATTTTTGGTTTGACTGGTGTATTATAATCGAATTAGTTTATTTCATTTAATACAACTAAAATAATTGCATTTCATTGAAGATGATACAATGCAAAGTGATTATGAATTACTGCTGCTACAGCTATATAAGCTTTATAACCAAATCGTGTTAATATTTGATAATAGAGTTAGAACGAGTTTAACTAAAACTGGTGATATTAAGAGATCTTTAGAAGTTGTTGTTTGATGTTTGTATTTAAGTGAGTTTAAATGATGGCTACTTTCTACTCTAAACATTGCATTCAAAATATTTTGTTAGTGCAAAATTTTATTTTATTGGTGAAATTTTAATTTCATTAGAATCTTAAATAACTGCGAAAAAGATTCTGTTCCGATATTTATAATATATAGCTGCTTTTAATTACAGCAGATTGTTTTTGTACAGCCCCATGAGTATATCAAGTCTTTTCTTTAGAATTCCTCATGCCAAAAGTCATTAATAGAACTTAAAATCATTCTATTCTACAGTTGGTTGATGATTTTTTATTTATATAATACAAAAAGTGAACTCGTTAATAAACTTTCACAGCATATTAAAAAAACTTCAGTTGACTAATGAGCACCGACTCCGAGCTTCAAATTTGGTAGGGTACGAGTGCAACCCTTTGTGCTTGCAGTCTCAAAAAACTATTTATAGATAATTAAATAAAAGAAATAATTCCAAGACTATTGATAAGAAATATTTGGCTATACTCGAAACAACGGTATGGTCAATCAAAAATTCAATTAATTAAATAATAAAAAAAAAATGTGTCTTGTTATAATTTACTACTCTTCAAAAATACTTCACTATTAAAATAATAGTTTCTATAAAGAAACATGGTTTATTTCATCATAATTGATTTTAAAAATCAAATTTAAAATCATTACAGCTTAGTTGATATAGAAGCAGCATTGCTAGAACATTATCTCAGAGTATATATAGATATATGAACATATATATATATAAATATATATATATATATATATATGTATTATCTTATTCTACTTATTTAGGCACAAATACCCTATAAATATTTCATTATAATCATCATCTTCTTGCAATTAGTGTTTATTTAGGCACATACAACGCAACAAATGTTTCATTATGGTTATCATCTGAGTGTAAATTAGTATTCATTTAGATGCACCACAAATACCATCATAAAATCTATATATGTGTTTATTTTTTATATATTAATAGATTTAAATAAACATACTTAATAAAATCTGTATATAAATTCAAAAGATAGACTAAGTAAATCAGTGCTTTGCAACTAATCAACTTGTATAATATCATTCTATAAACACTGTAATTTGAAATTGATTCATTGATAGAAACATATACACAATTAAACAAATATCTAATATCTTTGCTTTACAATAAATCATTAAATTCATATTTTTTTCATTAATCTAACTTCATTCTAACTTATTTGTATTATTTTGTCCAATATCCAAATGCACTGTTTTTTTCGTTTTGAACAAACATTCGTTAATCGCCTTGGGGTCCGATGTTACTGGAACATATTGTGAACATGATATGGAAAATATGAAAAAAATCTGAATTGGAATATCTAAAATATTTTAAGTGTCAGACTCAGTCCAAATTGACCCTAACACAAATTTTAGTGACTAAAACATGGACGCTTTTTCTATTTAGATTTCAGTTTTTCTTGTTCAATCGCCGGTAAAAATAGAGAAGACAAATGCCAAAAAATGATATAAGAAATATAAGAAATATGTGTCCAACTGAAACTCACTTAAGTGCAGCATAAATAATAAGCAACCATACAAAAACTGAGCCAGTCACCGAAGTACTGGTGACTGGTGGCTGTTGGCGATGAAGGTGGCAGCACTGGCTCAGTCGAGTTCAGCTTAGCTTGACATTAACAAAAAAACGCATTCCGTGTGTGTATTGATGTGGGGCGCTTGTACTTTGGTTTACGTTGTTATTTTTGGTTCATTCCGATTGCAACAGCACATGGATATGAAAATCTTTTAGATCCCCTCATTTTGGTTGGTATTACCCTAGTGCTTGTCACTCGATGGCCTTGGGGCATAGTGATTCGTAAGTGAATTCATATTTCATATTCAGTTTGCGTGTGTGGCGAAGTGTGCGATTCGCAGTGCACGAGTGTGTTTACTTTTTCTATTTTTAAGTTTCTTTTAAAGGATGAGACTTTTAGAGATTCACAAAGGGAATGCATACTAAAGGGTACTCATAGCCTCATTGCTTGTGTCGCGATGCATTGCTGTCATATATTTGTATCTCATGAGGTTAGTTTCCTTTTTCCAATACCAACGGACTCAAACAAGGGTTGACTTGTTTATTAGTTAAAGCCAAAGTAAGTAGTGGAAGATTTCTCTGTACGACGTTGTTGAATGCTTTAGCGTTTAAGGTGCAGAAAAGGTTAAAATCGGTAGGTAGCTACATCTGAACTGAGTTAATAGTGCAGCACATGCTATATGACTGCAAGTAAAAAATAATTTAATTAAAAACTTAGCACATGATTATCCTTCGTAATTATGTGCAATGCCATAAACATATTTTCATGAGCTCTGTGTACATTTTTGCCTGAGTATTAATAAGTAGACAACATTTTCCTGCTTAACAATTTGGAAATGTCTTCTATTTCATAATTTTGCTTCTTAGTTATTTATGTGACTTCTTATGGCAACGAAAAAGTGAAAACCTGAAAAAGTGAAAAAGTGCACAAAAACATAAGCAGAAAGATACTCTGAAATAAATTCACTTTGATTCCTAAGGGGATTAATTCACTTTTAGATTTTTCCAACGTAAAATCCACAGCGACAGATTTTGTTTTGTGTCCATTTCAGTGTCTTAAGAAGTTAATGCAGGAGTAAAATATTAAAAGGAAAATACTCGGTTTCTTGATGGACACAGAAATCAAAGTAAAATCCTTTTGCACATTTTTTCTTGACTTTTTAAAATAAATTTAATATTTACGTCAAAGGATAATATTTCATAAAGAAATAAATTGAGCAGTCCTTAGTATGAACATAACATTATTTATATCTGAAAAACAAATAAAATGATTAAATCAAAGGTAAATTGTATTACGTATAAAAAAATCAGGATAAAAATCCTGAACACGTGCTCAGTGACATACACAAATCAAAGTAAATTAATTGAAATTCCAAATTCCTGCGAAATATTTTTCGTCCTTAAACGCAATGATTTTAAGTGGAGCTATCCTTTGTGTGTGCATACGCTTGAACTACAAGAATTCTGCTATAATTCGCACTTCGGCTGCTTTGTCACCATACACCATTTGTGCTGCTGCTGCTGTTATCCTCGCCATCGTGGTGACTTCGAGCAGCTCAGCTGCGAACCATTTTGGCCGCCATTTTTGGCACCAATATTGGCATTCATAGTCCTTTGCTCGCATCGTCTCAAGGGCTTTGCATTGTTCTTTTCTTTTGTGAACAGTGTTAATGATGATTTGATTTGAGATTTGTACGAAAGATGGCGCTTCCTGTGGAGGTGATGTTGAAAATCGAATTCTTAACAATGGTGCAATGGCGTTAAAAGTAATTGTGTTGGTGTTCATTTTTATTTCCACGCTAAGGATGCAGATGCAAAAAAATACAGAACGTTTCGAAGCAGTTAAGTTGATATGAGCCGCTTAGCTTAATCAAATTTTTATTAGCTCAAAACTTAAAAGTATATTTTCATACACATAAGTACTTACGTTTAATATTAACAATTTTGTCATATTCTTTATAAAACATCAAGATCGTACGTCTTAAAATATATGGACTTTGTTTTTCTTAAGGCTATATAATAAACTTCGTTTTTGGAAACAATCCTGAAACTCTCTATGAAAGATTTCGATGAACATCCGTTAAGTTATGGCCGTGCAATAGCCAGCTAAGTACCGATAAGTGTTCGAAAATAACCTCAAAAGCATCCAGTGCTGTAAGATCTTCCGTCAAAAAGGTTGAATTGATGTATTTCACATTTATTGACGAGGTCCTTATAAATATAAAAAAGATTAGTTAATGTGTTTTATTCTTGTTTAGTTTGAAAACTATAAAATGGAAAACCCTCTATATATAATTAATTTGATGTAAATCGAGCTTCGCAATATGCTCTTTATCAATTTTCATTATCTACAAATAAGTGGTCGAATGCAACATGAATATAATCTCAGTTAAAATAGCTATGTACGAGTTGTTGCTATTGTCGAGAGTTCAAAATATTGTTTTATAAAGCCCGCTGGTCACTCAGGCAAACATTGAAAATATACAAAAAAACACAATATCCATAATGAAGAGCATAGTCCTTTTAGCTAAACGAATCTCAAAAGGTTTTCAAGAAACAAAAGAATAACATACTCGTAAATCAATTTTTGGAGATGACTAAGAAAAACCGTGTCTCATTTCAGAATAGGAATTATTGGGATAGATGCTCCAGCTAATCAGACTAAACTTGTGGATTTGATTTGGTTTTATCTGGTACAGGTTATTGCAACATAAATTATTTTCGAAGTTGTGCTGTGTCGGACATTGAACTTTATTGACATAGAATATCAAAAGCTTAAAGCATAGTATTTGTAAATTGTCTGCTCTCGCAAGACACAGATTGGTTTATTTATTTATCGTGTCCAAAACTTTAGTTATTCAACTGGAGATTAACTCATTTAACTGGAAATCAGATCAGCTGAAGCTTTGTCACTGTCATGGCTTCTCAGCCTTTTACATGGTTACAAACCCATGCCTTCAGTATATTGTCCAATGACAATACATGGACATAGCAGTGGGTAAGCACTGGACATTTTTGCACCAAAAAAACATTCCACTGAATCCTACCAATTACATATATGATGGTAAATCTTATCCGCATACAATAAAATAAGGTAAATAACATAATCCAATTAATAAAACAAAAATAAAATTTAAAATTAAATAAAATTAAATTAATAAAATAAAATATAAAATAAATATAAAATAAAATATAAAATAAAATATAAAATGAAGTAAAATAATATTATCAAATTTAAATAAATTGATTAAATAGTTAAATCAATTAAATAATTAAGATAATTAAATAATAAAACAATTAAATAGTTTAAATAATTAAATAGTTAAAAAAATTAAATACTTAATATAATTATATAGTTAAAACAAATAGCTAAAATAATTAAATGGTTAAAATAAGTAATTAAATAGATGAAAAAAATAAATATATAATTAAGTAGATAAAAATTGACAAAATTGTAAAAAAATGGAGATCATATTTATAATATATATAAAGTTGTCATTTTTAACAGCCTATAGTTCTGAAACTTTAGAAGAAATATTGGTTTAATATTATAAAAACTAAGTGTTAATAAAAAAGTTATTAAAAAATTTAATTTCAAAAACTTAATATAACTATATTAAAAAATAGTATTTTTTTTCTAATGGGATATCTGTTTCTTACTTTCTTTTTTTAAGGAATTTACAGCTTGCTTTAATTTTAATTTCTTTTTAATATTTTTTCACAACTGTTTATTTTCCATTGACGTACTAGAAAGGTCAACACTAATATATTAGATCTTGAAAATAATAACAAACCTGATCAGAAAAAAAATTTTTTTCATGTCCACGCTATATATTAGACGATTGGAATGTAATATTTAAATGAAATTTAATAACGAGGTTTTTCGAACAGTAGTGAATTACAACAACAAAAATTCATTTTATATTAGTTTAATTAATTGAATTTTTGGCTGACCATACAGCTGTTTCGACTATTGTTAAATACCCATCATAAGTGGTCTTGAAAATAATTCTTATATTTAATTATTGGTAATTAATTTTTTGGAGACTGCAAGTACCAGGAATCGAACTCGTGTCCTGCCAAATTTGAATCTTAGAGTCAGCGCAGCTTAATCAACTGACCCAAGGCCGTACTTAAATTTAATATAACACTCAGAATATGTCAGAAGAGTTCCTATTACTTTCAAAGAATTTTTTTATATTTATTAACCTTTTTAATATTCATTATTGAGTTTTTGATGTAATTTTATTGAAGTTGTGTTATTAAATTTAAAAATTTTCGATAAATTAAAATTCACAACTCGGAATATGTTTTAATCTTTACTCCATTATTATCTAATTATAACTGAAAACCGATTAAGACTATTTTTCCATATTCATCTACTAAATTAAGGGTCGATTTACCAGAACATAATTTGTTTTTTAAGGTGCATTATATTTATGACTGTATGTTTTCTAGAACCCACCATCATTATTAATTAAAAGAAATATACTATAGTAATTCACAACTCAGAATATGTTTTAATCCTTACTCAATTATTATCTATTTATAACTGAAAAACCATTTAGACTATTTTTCCATATTCATCTACTAAATTGAGGATCCTACAGAAGTTACCTCGTTAAACGGATTTTGATTTACCAGAACGTAATTCGTTTTTTAAGGTGCATTATAACTGCACGTTTTCTAGAACCCACCATCATTATTAATTAAAAAAAATATACTATAGTTACTCATATAAATTTCAGTAGCAATTACCTTTGGCAAATATACTTCTAAGCTTTGTTGCAATTTAAATGATAAATATTTAATAGTTGTGATAATTATTTGTGGTGAAATGCAATGGTAAAATAAAAAAAATGGGAAAACCTATTGCATTTCAAATTGGGTATTAAATGTTAATTACAGAAAGACAAGGACAAAGGTAGCTACCATGAGGGCAACTCATAGCTAGAGCAGTGTTAAACGGAAAACGGAATAAGAAAAAAATTATTTTTATGTTAATTACATAAAATATGAAACAGTTTCATTACTCAAGTGGAATCAGTGTACCTTAAGTGTGCAAACAACAAATGAAAGCAGCTGTTCACATACGTTCAACTTGGTCTACGGATTGGGAATAAGTGCACATGCAGCAGTGGAGAGGACATGGCAAATCGTAACAGATCTAAAGGGTTACACGCACTGACAGCATTACACGCAACATGCACTCATACACACGCACTCAGTAATGTTAACGTAATGTTAAGCAACCAAGTAATAATGCATTTACATATGCAAGGGTTTCATTTTTCTGATTGTATCATATGTTTATTTGTGTGTGTGTGTGTGTGTATGATTGCAGATATAAATAAGCAGAACATTGCAACTGTACAGAACAATGACACATACACACACATTCAATTTCGCATGCATTTAAATAAGACACGAATGTACAAACTATTAGGGATACTGCACAGAAAAGGTAGCAGAATAATGGGGTAAATAGACCAATATATCCTTTAGCAATAATAATCCAAGATGTACTACTACATAAACATAAAAGCATATAAATACATTTATAAATACACCCACACGAAGGTACTAACATAAGCTGAAGATGCTTGATACGAGAGCATGAAGCAATTGCAGCAGTAGCTTTTGTTGTTGTTGTTGTTGTTGTTGTTGTTATGGTTGTTGTTGTTGTTTTTCTTCTGAACGTCCAATGCTTCGAATGTTGCATATTGTGTGTTTATGTGTTGTGTGTTTTTGTGTGGTCGTATTTGTTGTTTGTTGTTTTATTTGCGGCTTACCAAAGTGCACTCAAGTAAATTGATTGAATGGGGCAGAATATATTTAATAATTTTGATGGGTTAGTTGGTTTCAAGTTGCCCGACTTGTATTAAAATTATTTATATTTTTATTTTATGTTAGTTGTTAGTTGTTGGTTGTTGGTTGTTGGCTGGATCTCAACTTATCCACAGTTCAGTGTATTCGATATGCAATTCCATTATGCATTGCATATTTAACGAACGGAGAAAAGCAAAGATAATACTTATAATAGAAATGTTCTGAATATTTAAATTTAATAATTTAAACAAACATCAAAATTTATTTTGATCAATTTATATAAACAACACAGAATTGATTTAATGAAAAATTATGAAGACACTGCTATACACTAATATTAATTTTTTTTTATTTATCTTTAAATTATTTTTTTTTTGTATAAATTCCTGTACTATAAATATCTAAGTTGATATTTAAATAATATTGTGATTTTAATTAAATTTTCCCTGGTTTAAGTAATTGATGACATTTTTATTGTACGAACATGATTCAGCTAAATGCGTAGAAAATGTGATGACTATGATATATTTTGCTAGTTTTATTCAGGAAAAAATAAAATAATTACATTAAATTAAAAGAAAACTCGTTTCCAACAGCATCTGACGGAATTATAATAAAATTTATTTGCTGCCTTGCTTGTTATTTGATAATGAAGCTTTATCAAGTAATTTTGAGATATCGCTTTATATATATAATCGAAACAAAGTTTATGTATTGTATTTTAACATGACGTATGAGTGACGTAATTAACAATTGATAGTCCGGTAGTACGAAATTTTCTGAAATTGGTTGTTATGTCAAAAACAAATATTTTTATTGATAAATAGAGAAAACAATGGTAATCTTCCATATGACGAAGTGTTTCTTTAAGCATAATCTAGACCTTCATTTAAACCTTAACAGCTTCGCGAAATAACTGACTTAACCAAGTACAGTATTATAAAGAAACAACTAATATACATCCCAGAAACAGCTGGCTTTAGATCATTAGTGTACCTTCACGCTCTCGTTTATTTCTAGCTTATAATTTAAATAATAAAAATGTAAATTAAACCACATAGGAAATATTAAAACAATTTATTTGGTTTGTTTTGGTTTTCAAAATATGGTATAATTATCACTACAGTATCACAACAGTAGACACACTACATTGTTTCGGTGTCCTATTTGCTTTGTTTACTGCTAGGCGAGATCTCTCTACATTTTCAAACGTTCATTAAGTTGCTCATTAAACTGATAATTTAATTTTACTATATATAACTCATAATTTTATTTTGTAATAATACTTTAGTTTCTCTAGATAAAAAAATGTTAAAAATGTGTATTGCAAATTAAGTAAGAACAACAAGTTTAACAATTTTTGGCGGAACCGTTTCTTATAAAAACAATATTTTTTCATACTAAATAAATTTTAAATATAATCCATAAATTTAGTTTCCAATCTATCTATTCAATTTAAAGAATTTTTTATACCTTGTTTAAAAATACTGTAACCCTTATTTGTAATAACGCTGAAAATGAAACGAAATATCTGCTAAATAAATATATACATAAGTTATTAACTGGGTTTTTTTTTATTTAATCTTCAGTTTAATATAAGTTAGTATATAAAAATATAGTTCTTCAAAACATGGCATAAAGCCCGACATATTGATTACGACTCTAATATAAACATTCTATTTGTCTTAATTTAATTACAATAATTTCTTTTTATGCTAATATAATACAAGAATAATAACTGAACAATGTTAAAATATATATATTTTGCATTACGAAATGCTGCTTCAAAGTGATATACTAACTAATAGATTCCAAAAATAGTATTTCAATAAAAATGTAATGCCACGAAAAAATGATTGATAAAATCATAATTGTGTTATATTTCATCACTTTTTTTATAATATAGTTTACTAATTTAATATATAAGCTAACATACGCTTGTATATTAAATTGTAGAAATGGATGTTCTATGTATAAGCTTTTCATATAGTATTTTAAATTGAAAAAGTTCGAGTTCTTGACTTCAAAAATACAGAACTCTTCCTCTGCTTGGGCCAACGATGTTAAAATAGATTGGCAAAGAGATTCATAGCTTAGTATTCTTCAAAATTGATTGTTTCATTCGTACAAAAGCGACAGTGATAAATAAATAATAAATATAAATTAATAATATAGTGAAAAACGGTTTAAAAACTTAATAGAAATCATTCTCAGATCAAACCTAAGATAAAAATTTAATATTTGATTTTCCGAAAACGCAAAAGTTATTTTTTTCCGACGAGAGAGGTTACGTTCCTTTTAAATCAAAAGCTGTACTTCACATAAACAAAATATCAAACCCTGACGCTGAGAATGCGCCATAATCTAAAGCCCTAAGCTTTTTAACAGCCAAGCAAAACAAATTCTGTTCATTTAGACCAACCCAACACCATAGATCGACATTTTGGAATGCCGCACAAAGCACTGGGTGTTGTGAAAAGAGGATTGAAAATCTGCAGAGTTCGGAATGCGAAAGGAATAAGCCACTGCCAAAATATTCCGACTGCAGCGAAACGCAAAGAACGCTAATAATAACAACAATAATAACCACCGAAAAAGAAACGCAAAAACGCATAAAGCCGCTTATATGCCAAGTGCATTGGTGTTACCAATGACAGCGACGCGTTTGATATGCGAATGGAAGGTTTGCGTTTCGTTGCGGTGGCATTGCCAACTCGAAACATCGAGAAACCAGGCATGGCTTCCATTTTTATTGCGTTGGAAGATGCTCAAAAATGCTTTTAGGAATTTTTATCTTTTCACATATTTTTCTGTTTCCAACGCGCAAATGTTATTTCGTGTTTTTTTTTTCCGTTTTTATTTCCTGTTTGTTTTTGGATTTGCCTTAGTCTTTCGGATTTTTGTTATTTGCTGCGAACTTTCTTAATTTGACAGCAGTTCTGGTATGTTTTGGTAAATATATATAATTTTTTCTAGAATTTCTCTAATTTTTTACTATATCGGGATTTGGTTTGACAGTTTGGTTGAAATTGCATCTGCCAATTGCATTTAGGAAGCGCAGCTCTGAAATTTGACGTTTCGACCTTGTATAGATAAAATTTAAGGACGAAAAACTAATTTCAGTTTTTCAATGAAATTTGAAAAGTTTTTTTCTTATAAAATTTTTGTAGTGTTACAAATTTTTTGGGAAAAATTTATTAAATAAAAATCAAAGAATGAATCTTGTGAGACCTCACTTTTATATTAAAGCTAAATGAAATAAATCTTATTTTTTTGTTTATTGTTTAAAGGGTATAAATACAAACTTTTATAATAATAATTGCTTATATTGTTCTTATATTTATTTTTAATTATTAAGTCCTTTTCTATATGAAGTTGCCAACAATTCTAAGTTTTTTGACTTCTTCATCAGGACTCTTGTATAAAGACTTTTCTATTTTAAAAGTTTACACTACTATTCATTCACTAATGATATATCTCTCTCTCTCAGTAGGTCAATCTATTTATGTTTTAACCTTAAAAGTTCGAAATTTTAATTCTTACCAAAGTTTTTATACTTTCCGCTTATTTTTGGAATATATCTATATTACTTATTAACTGAAATCTAATACAAGCACAAAAATTACAATAATTTATTGAAATTTAACTGACCATACAACACTGTTTTAAATATTTGAGTATTTAATCGAAACAGCGTTATATGGTCAACCAAATTTCAATAAATTAATCAAATTTTGGTAGTTGTTGTTTCTTCATTACTGTTCGAACCCTTCTAGTTTTCTTTTCGTCATAATGCAGGTCAAATTCGACAAAAAAAAAATCTACTTTATAAATCTGATGCTTTGAATAGGAGTAAGTAACGAAGGTAAGTCGGTCTATAAAAACTATACTAAGGCATGATTTGTGCATAGAGAATTTCGAAGGTTCCGTCACAATACAAGCAGCATTGTTTTTCGGTCTTTTAAGAATCTGCTTGGTCAAACTTCGATTGCATTTTTGTATTTCTATCAATATGATCAGTTAAAGTCTACAGATAAGTCCTGGGTACTCTCTTTTGTCTATTATACAGAACTGTCTTTATTTTGGTGTGGAATAAAGTTCTGTAATAATGAATATATGACTGAAGATCCATAATATTTTTAGCTGGGTAAAAGTACTCTAGTGACTAAAGTGACTTCCGCTTTCGTTTATGTGATTCTGCCTATATTCAATGAAGGGACAATAGTCTTTATTGACCACTATCGGTACTAAGACAACCAGTTCCGATCTCTGTCTGTAATTAAAGTGTTAAACATTACACAAATCATCTATAATATCGATAGTTTCCACTATTCTTTATGGTAATGTAGCTTCAGTTCACTGAGATTGCTTTGGTCATGAGAAAACCAGTACTGATATCTTTCCGTAATAGAAGCACGATGCATATACAAAGCATCTGTAGTCTTGATGTTGTCCTATCTACTTTAAGTGATACATTGAGAAAAACCGATGGATTTGTTTCGAAACCGGATGTTAAGGTTTGTGACAGGAGAGTGGAAACTTTTTCAGCAGACTAAAGAATTAGAGACCAATATGCAATTATTCAAAAAAACAAACTTATGGCCATTTTGTTTTAAGCTTTTAAGCAACATTTATGATCATCTCAACGACTCTGTAGTTCAACTGAGAAGATATCAAAAAATGAAAAGAGGATCTGACGATATTCATACAGCCGTGATTTAAAGCACAAGGGTTTCACAAAAAAGATGATATAAATTGCATATTCATACAGTGTATATCAAGTGGGTCGTAAATCCAGTGTTAATCAGAGAATGCAGTAAAAGTGCTAGCTGTTACTGAAAGTCATATTAAATTTCATCTGAAATGAAATACAATTACTCAATAGTAATCTCACCTTAACTACTTTTAAATGTTTAGTGGAATAAATAATAACTAAATTGCATTTATTTCACTTAATCTATTTTATAAAGGATGTTGTTAACTCATCCTATCCCGAACCTATGTATTCGTGTTCATCTTAAACTTTTTTTTTAAGAGTAAAAAAAATAAGAAAATGAAATAAAAGTTTTTTTCTCATTTTGGAAAGAATGTTGTATTTTTCTCACCACAAAGAAGCCCATGGAACTCAAAACTAATAAATATTCTCTAATAAGTTATTTGGGAATTTTGTTTATTGTACAAGAACGTGAAGGTCTTTATTTTCAATAACAAGACGTGAAATACGCTCACCAAATAAATTCAGTCCGCAATGACAACGGAATGCCTCCAACAAGGAAACAAACTCAAACGCGAGTCACAAACAAATTTTACCACTCCTCCACTTAGAGCGATGATGAAGGAAAAATCCTGCTCCACTTGGTCCTTACGTTTGAATTTGTTTCTTGCAAAAGCATTTCCGGCGCTTCTCTACATTTAATTGGGCGTGTAATTGATTGGACTTCTTGGACATGTTTTCAAAAAATTTCTATTGATTTTGTGTTTAGTTTCCAAAGGCTTTTTCTCAACGCAATCGACAAGAACTTCTACTCCGAATGCCATGAGACATGTTCATAGGCTATAAGCGAACCAAATTTCTTGCAAAATGCTTCTTCTACTTTCCTAATGCTCTGGTTGTATTGTGCCCTGCTTTCAGTTGATTTTGATAATTAATTATATTTGCCAGTGCGGCTCGGTGAAAAGTGGCATGAATGGCGTTGGAAGTGTGTGTCTACAGGTTGTTTGACATTAATTGATTTATTTGCTCCTTTTAATGAATAAACCATAATTGTTTTATGTGTTATCAAAAATACTACGGCGGTACTTTGGAGCATTTGTTGCTGCTCGTGACTCTTTGGTTCAGTTTAGTTAATGTAATTGAAGTTGTTTATGTTAATTAAGTAGGAAAAAGTTAAGCCACAGGTTGGTGTAATTTTTGCAGTGTTTTTGATTCATTAAACTTATTACCACAGCAGTAAATGACATAATAAATGCTGAGACTTATTTAAATTTTTTTATGGGAAAACCAGAAGTTTTATTAGGTATTCCATAAATGAAAAGTTTTATTTTATTTTGCTAAGATTCTATTCCTATTACTATATGGAATGTTATTATTATTACCATTGACGGATTTTGTATTCATTAAATTAAATGCACATACATTTATACTGTCGCCAATAAGAAAGCAATTGTTTTTTTCGCGCCTTAAATTCAATGAAAAATTTTTCAGTTGATTGTTAACATATTTATTCCTTCTGGTCCATAATTTCACAGTTTCTTCTGCCTTGATTTCATTTCATGATGCATTTTATATCACCATTTGGAGTGCGGAACTTGTGTTTTGACAAACGTAGTTTTTTAACCAGTATATCGTTTTGAATAAGTCCTTGGTTTTTAATTCTTTATAAGCACTAATTTTTAAAATTTTTCTGATAATATCCATAAAATAATGCAAACTGGATACTTACTTAGTTACTTTCTTAATTGGCCAAAACAACGCTTTACTGGCTTTCGACCTAGCGCAATACTTCTTTCCAGGCATGCGCAACTCTGGCAGGATCACAGTGTCCAGTAACATAGTTAGCGTTACCTCAAGTTGATCACTTCACTGGAAACATGATCTTTATTTACCCTTTTTTCTTCCAAGTTAGAGCATTAAGGAAAGAATGATTATTTCAAAAATGCTTTTTAAGTACCGCACAGAAAAACTAATGTACTGAAGGAAAGATTTGCCTGTATCGCCATATCTACCAAAAAAGAGGTTGCCTAATAAAAGAAAATTGCAAGATTCTTCCACTGTGGATCAATTGGAGTAACTTAGAAGAAGGTGCTAGCTATTACCAACTTCATAAATTCATAATTCACAAAAACAATATGTTCCAGAAGCCCTACTACGGTTCTTCATTCATATCCATAAACTCTAAGTCTGTTTCAAAGTAAAAAACTTAGTAATACTTATAATAATACTTAATAAAACTTATTTATAGTTTATTTTCATGACTTAGAGTAATTCATAATGATCCCTATTGTGGCTTTAGCATAGTATATTATCCGTGCTTGCAATTAGATACTGCTAGCTAGTACCTAGTAATCCTAGCTGCATTGTTGATTACTTGGTGAACCTTATACCATATTTCCACTTGCATTATTTACGCAGTTTTGCTTATGAATGCCGCTAATGAGGATAATTTACTACACAAGAAGCTTTCATATAAATGAGCTCATTATAAATAAATTAACTGATTTAAGGTGAAAAATGTCAAATGCAACTCTTAAAATAATTTTTCCACAAGGGAAATTACAAAAATTTGAAATATTTGTTAATTTTTTTACATGTTAAACATAAATAAACTAGCTATTCCACACATAGCTCATGCAAATGAAAAGGGTCAAATTTTAATTGGTTTAACATAAATAGTTTCAGTTGCAATAGAAACATGATATTAGAATAAAATAATCAAATAATAGATATGTAAGAATTGCAGTCAGGTCTAAGGTACTTATACCCCACTTAGACGTTAATAAAGTAGAGCCATTGTAATATTTCAGAAGCACATTTGACTCTCTAAATAATTAAATAAATATTCAGTCAAAAATGAAAAATTTATTAACCAAGCTTATAGAGCAAAAATTTTATAAACAATATTTTAAGAGTCTAATTCACAATTCTGAATAATTTCTATTAAGTAAATTGCAATTTAAATAAGAAAATGTAAGCAATATTTCATATGCTGCTTACGACGATAAGGGAATGAAAAAGATGATATTAAAGGTTATTTAAGGAATTCATAAATTTCATTCGCTGATGAATGTTCTCGGAAAATTTACATAATTCAACCTTAAATGGAATGTGTCCCCAGTGATCGCTTAAGCAGTATATGAACAAGAAAAATGACGGCAACTTTGCTTCCTACCTAACAGGACACAAAATGGAAAATGTAGTTGCAGATCAATGCAAACAGCTTAGCAAATGAAATGAAAATATACTATAATCTATACCGACGTGCATCAACATAGATACTGAAGCAAATTTGCATACACACAACAGCAATAAAAGTGAATATTTAACAAATCATAATGCAAAAAGTTAACAACTTCAATCCCTATAAAATAATAGAACAACAATAAAACAGAAAATATGAAATAAGACGAGAAACAATTAAAATAAGAAATGCTTTATTTCTTATTGCAGTTTGTATATATGAGATACAAACTACAATGCGAATGTAGGTATATGCATATATGTTATGTGTCTGAGATAGTCCTTTCGAAATGATTGTTAGGTTTGAGTTGAATTCTTCTTAGCTGCAGCTCTAAACTATAAAGTTAGAGTACGTATGGCAGTTCTTCTAAAACTAAAACGCATTGTCATTTGCTTATTTCATTTGGCATACCCAGGCGATTCATAAAAGTGAACCGATAGCAACAGACACTATGTCGAACTAATAAATTCATTGCAATTGATATAAGAAAAATGCAACTGAAAGTTTTACGATGCAATAAAACAGCACGTATAAATTTCAAATAAACTAAACAAAGCTCAACTGAGCAGTGAAAAAAGGATATGAATGAACAAGTGACAACATAGACGAAATAAAGCGACCATCAGGCAGTGGTTCATGCAAGGATATGTGGATATGTGGATATGTGAACATTGCGACTTTGAGCTGAGCTCTGCGAACGTTAATATGCAGCAGAATGCATAAGCGAAGTATGCTTGTATGGAGTCGGCAACCCAAGCAACTGCAGTCAGTGTGTTTGGTATGTTCAGTGTATTCGGTGTGTAGCTTTAGTGCGTTAGTCGTAAATAACAAAACACAAACTTCACTCGATTCGCGTTTTCGCAAACAAATTATTACTCCGGTAACACGTAAAGGTGTTTGCATACTTTCTGCGACAGCAGCCATTTTGGATGAGTTATTCGGGCTGATACGCTGGAATGCAGCATCTGCTTGTTCCACCTTTTGTAGTTAATGTTTGCAAATTTTTCAGTTGTTGAAAAGGACATGCTAGAGACTTCTCGGAATGCACATTTGCAATTCGGACAAACGAGAACCAAATTAAAATTACACAGGAAAAATAAAAATTCGGCTTTTAATTAATGATCATCCGTGTCTTTTCCATCTTTCAGTTGATGTTGCGTATGACATAGAGAGACATCATTATAATTGGTTATGAAGAAAAAATTATATGATTTTAGTAGTAATTGATAACCACTTTTTTTGAAATAAAACAATAATTTATATATTAAAATGTAGTTACCTTTCTTGATTTACTGGTGGTAATAATTATTTTGTGGTTTAAAGCTGATCGAGGATGCTTTACCATCCACTTGTAAAACAAATTTTATCCTGTAAGACAACAGACTTGGTACCAATCTTACAATACCATTAGAGTATTATAACTTGGGTGCAAAAAAATTTCCAGATACGGATACAATAATGTTGCCACACCATGATAGACAATCAGAGATCGGAGTATACATTGTATTAATCTTACGTTACCATGTTCCGATAAACAAGAGAAATTTCTGAGGTATGGTCTTTTAATATTTGTGACATTATGAAAAACATTTGAAGTCTATCCGATCAAATCCAATCCAATCACAGAACGTGATATATGCTGTATTAATCCTACAGTACGATGCTAGAACAATCAAGAGGTATTTGATTGATTTAGTACGATGAAGTAATACAACATTCTTTTGCATAAATTAATTGTTTTTTTTTTATTCAATTAATAATGATTGTATAATCTAGATCAAGTTTTTTTGCATTTCCTTTTTGTGGAATGAATTGTCAGCACCGATACTATAGTTGGTTCCACCGAGGTTGAGGAACCTGCGAATTAAAATGAGACCAGGTGAATCTATTGACTAGATAAGAATCTTTAGGTTTGCTTAAAAATATTTTTATGGAAATTTAGGGAATATATGTTGTAAAAATGATCGTTTTTAACATATGTCATTAAGTTTTCGCCTTGTTAAGGGCTATCTCTTAATTTTTTCTTCTTTTGCTTTTTATAACTGACAACCAAACAGTATTGCTTTGTTTCGCTGTCACTGTTAGGGTAACCCTTTAACGATATAGTAAAATAAAGTCCCACAAAAACAAAAGTTTATAAATAATTTTGCTTGACAAATATTAGAGATAACTTCTGCCCTGCTCTTCTCCAATTCATTAACCCTAAAATTTGCATACAATTCAATTCGGTGAACACCTTTTTTCTCTAGAACTCAATAGTTGTCATAATGTAACACACTCTCTTTGGCGATTATCTTAATGAGTTTCTTTTGGATTTGAGATACAGTTCAACTGAGTGTCATTACCTTAATAACCCATTATAATCTCTTACTTTTATTTAAATAAGTCATTAAACGCTCATTGAAGTCTTTTATCCTTGCTTTTGAGAACTACGTCGAAGGTTCGGTTGCATTTCACTTAATCTTAGCCTTTCTTCAACCATTTTGTTCTCCAATCATTGTTCTTTTCCATGTATTCAAATTGTTGTCAAAGCTTATTTCGCTCGCTCAATATTGAGTCCATCGCACTTCGCTATTAACCCCTTTAAAGAAATGCTGCGTTGCATTGGCCTAATATGAACTGGTGGTAATAATCTTTTCTTAATTCTGTAATATCAGTGAAGCGAAGTCTCACAAAGATGCATTTCCATGTATTAAAAATAAAAAGAGAATTAAATATCAATGAATGTATGCTAACATAGGTGAGTACCTTTCAAAACATTCCAAATAATTGGGAATACCAGAACAAAAACATTTTCATACATTGTGTATCATATTCAAATTCAAAGGAATATAATCTCCTCAATGCAAACATTATTCAATCACAACAATTTTGTGTGATTTTGAATTTTATTTGCTTTTAATGCAAATAAAAATCTTGTCCTCGTCCAAGTACGAAAGAAAGCAATGCAGAGTAAAGGGTTTGAACATTGTTTTAATGATGACTTGAACGTAACCTTATTAAAATCTAACAACTTTTGCTCTATCAAATCTTCTTACGGCGAAACGAGCAACAAACTCAACTAAATAAGATGAACACGGATTGTGTTGTGTTCTGACTCTGCTGACGGTAGAAAAAGTACACAGTATCTTCGGTGTAATCATTATGATGGCAATGTAATCGGTGCATAACAGTGAGGGAATCCATCAGTTTGTATATGTCAGTATGTAAGTTTTCCATGTAAGATGAAACACATGTGCCTCCTGGCCAAAAAAGGTTGTCAAAAGCTGCTGCGCTTGTACACGAGCGCACTCCCAGGCAGACTGGGGTACTCAAACTAAGTTCAACATCAGCACAAGCACCAAGAAAAACTGGAGCTGCAGCTTATCAAAGAGCAGCTCTCATGTACACCCAGGAAGTAAAATTAATAAAAAAAAATATTGGAATTACATTTTAAACACTTCAGTCTCATTTGGCAGGATACATTTGCTTAGCTTCAGTTTTGTTTTCCGATGCTTGTTCACTTTAGTTATCCTTTGTTGTTATTATTGTTGTTGGATTTGTGTACGGATGCGTTATATTTTCCTGAAACTTAATGAAGCAATTCCATTGGCCGTAGGCAGTACATGGCAATTGGCCAAAAGAGGTTGTACTTGTACTTGTTACTATCATTGACTTGGGTTTTCGGTTGTTGCAGTTTTAGTCCTTGTTGTTATTTTCCTTTCATCATACTTATTTGCCATTCCTTGCCGTTCATTTGTGTTCTAAAATTTATGTTTCGCATACAATTTTGCAATTACTTGTCCTCTTCGGGAGCATATTGTGCAGTTTTAACTGAATTCTTAGTAATTTTTTAATTCCATATGAGAATGAGTATTAATTTAAATACTAACGCTCTTCTGTGAACTGGAAAAATTATTTCAACAAAAGTTTTATATAAATTTTGGATTACATCCATAAATTTTCTAACTTCTAATATAAGGAACATCAGTAATTAAATTATAATAAATATGCTTAATATGTAAAAAATTGTCAAATTCATTTCCATATCCCTAATATTTTTCCGAAGAATTTGAATTCAAGTCTATCGCTCAAAAAACTAAGTTCTGTTTTGGCAATGTCTCGGTATCTTAATATTATATTGCAAATTGCTTAAATGGATGATCGGGGAAAGCTCGATAAATATATGGGGTAGATATGTACTATAATACCATCCCTTAATTTTTGGATAATTTTTTAATCTAGTGAAATAGTCTTCAAAATAATGAAATTGGAAACCTGTTAGAAAAGTTCAGCCCTGGGAAAAATAATATCTTCTTAAAAGTTAGAAGGGTTCGAATGGAAATGAAAAGACAACAACAAAAATTTTGGTTAATTTATTGAACTATGGGTGTTTTGAGTATTGTCAAGTTCTCAACATTCGCAAAGAAACATACTTATATACAAAACTTGAATACAGAATCTAATGAAATGAAATGTAATAGCCATTGCAACTGGCCTCAATACTAGCTCCTGAGTTCTTTGCACTCTCTTTTAGGGTGGTAAGTTTCCCATTAATCGCTTTGTTTTGACAGTGTTGCTTGCATATATATGTATAATTACTCGGATAAGCTCGAAAGTCCTTTTTGTTTGAAGTTCAGCTAAGAATTTAAGGTAAACTACAACACGAACTGATAAGTGAGACCAGTTTTGACTCTTTCTTGCGTCCTTATTCTATTACGATTAAATCTGAGCTGACACTGATGTGGTCTCTTTCACATTGCCTTCTTTCTTTGATTTCAATTATGATTAATATAAATTTATAGTTTCAATTATTGTTATGTATATATAATATACGATTACTCTAATAGTAATGTAAAACAAACATTGTATAGTATATTTACATAGGTTTCTGTTGCATTTTAATAATGAATGCATAAATTTTATTAAAGACACTTTTTTTTCTTACAAAAAACTTTAATATAATATATAGAAGAGTCGGCAAAACATTTTGAATCATAAACGTAAGCGGAAATACGCATGAGAACACGCAAAATGCGTTCTAGAAAATTGTTAATTAAAAAACCGAGGTTTTGCTATTAATAACAGAAAATTCCAAACACAGGGACGGTTTCTGTAAAGGAGCTATAAAAAGGGACTATTTACTAACATTAATGCGGTTAAAATACTTACAATACTAGTTCTTCTACTGGTTTTCATATTATAAGGTTTATATATTTAACATCGCAACTCTTGACGGAAGCACTTATGTTATGAGCTGGTATCTAGTAGGTGTTCTCAAGCTGTAAAACATTGTCGCATATTAGGGTTCACATATATCTTGACTTTCTACTTTGAACAGTTTTTTATTTTATATATAATATAACTAAAATTCGGTACTTCAATTCTCATAGTCCTTGAAAGGCTTTAGCCTGTCAATATAACCAATGACTTCACCAGTTGTATATATCAAAATTTATTTCTTCTAAAAATATTTCACCATATTTATGGCATAACGCTACTGGCCTCGATTAACTCGCACTTTCACTCCGAGGTTTTATGGCATTCCATTATATGGGAACCCTAATTTATGGTTCTTGTATTTTAAAGCGAGCCTAATTGCTATTCATATTCTGTGTATTTTAAAAATTATATCAGATTATAATGAAATGCATTTATGCCTGAGTGCATATTAAAACATGAGTGCATGCGTGTAAATGTAAGTCAGTGTGTGCCTGATGATGCAGTCTAGCCTCCACTGTTGCTCGAAATACTGCAATAGCAGAACTGCCATTGCATTAGTAGCCTTAGTAGCCTACAACCATAAATCATGCATTTTTTACTACAATTATTGTAAATGGATACGCATTCACAGTCGTTTCTGTGCACTTATTAAACCATATATACAAGCCATTTACATATTTACAAAATAATCCAAAACAATGTAATGTAATAAAAACCTTTAGATGTGGTTAATGATTAAAGTACATTGTGGAACGTGTACTATCGTATTATATATACCTGGGTAATTTGAAAAAGCAATAATTTCATTTAGAAAACATGGACATAAAATATTATTTTACTGTATAGTATTTTACCTATTGGTTGATATATAGAGAAAAACTTTTGACTTTAAGTAATCGATTTAGGGTCGATTATTATTTACCAGTATTTACTCTTATTAAGTTACTTAATAACATTGTAGTGATTAATACCTAGTTAGAGTTAGATTTAGATTTAAAGTTAAATTATAGTGTAAAGTTGGAGACCTAATTAATAGATTAAAATAAACTTGCTTATTATGGTGATACTAGTGTTCTACACACGTAGACCTAATGACCCATTATGCGATAATGGGTAAATAAAAAAAATAAATAAAAATGAAAAGTAGGTGAGCCATTTTGGAAACTATTTGCAACTAAATAGTGCTAGGTTAAATAAAAATTTACGGGATGATCCTTATATCGTCTTGTGTGTATTTGTCAACAAGAACCCACAATCAATACAATGATATATTGTTGGACAGCAAAAAGCTTTCGGAATTAGTCTACTATAAACTGTTTCATGTCAAATTTTACGAAATTTGTAAAATAAAATCCATAAAAATAGCCTACATAATATTCTTATTTTTATAGGGGTTCGTTTTTATTAGCTGGTGCAATTCATTACAATTTTTAAAATTTTTTCTTTCCGGTATATATGTTATAAAGCTCAGACATCATGTTATCTACGACGTTCTCTCGATTTTCTAATCACATTTGTGCGAATTATATACTAGTGATGGCGACATAGTACTGTTCCTGAACTATTATCTGTCTTTAAGGGTTTAAATATTTTTAATTTTATTTACTTCATTCTAACACAGAGTTCCAATTTACATCTCTCTGATCTGACCTTTTGCTATATCAAAAATGGCCACCTTTATGTATGATCTGCTCATTCGCCCGACGAATGAAAACCAAGAATTGTAACTGCTTGATATTTAACACATACCTTAATAGCAGCGCAACCAGTACATAAAATATGAGGACTCGATTTTTGTTGTTTTATAATTTCATCCCGCGTATAAAACCATACAAAAAACACGACTGGACTCGATAAAGATGATGGTGTCTAATTTTCAAATTCTCGCTACTTTTCGATCACACCCCACATACAAAACTATTACACAAAAGTCGCAGCGTATGCTAAGAATTGTCACAGCTTTATAATTAATAAACATGGTACATTAATCGCAATGCAACCAGTACATAAAATGTTAGCCAGTTTCAGTAACGTTTCAATTCTTATTGTTTTCTGATGACTCGCCTTAGTTTATAGTATGGATCGACTTGAATGATACAATACAGCGCAACCAATTATCAAACTATACACAATATATATGAATCCACTTGATAAACACAACACAGTTGGATTAATTTTTAAATTCCCGTTACTTTTTGATCACTCTAATTGATAAATAGGGCATAGTGTGAACATTATTAATATTGCCGTTATTATTTAATCACATCACGTTTTGAAAATGTCAATGCGTGACCTGCTATACATATATCTACCTAATTCAATAGCAATAAGAGCGACTCATATGTATATGAGTTAGGAAAGGTACATCCAATATATTTTTTGAATAGGTAAAATCTATATACTTTATTGTTATTTGCCATCTCGCTTACAAGTCTTGGTAATCATATATAGCAATATTCCGTTGATAACAGTTAAAAGTTCTCAATTACCTCCTCTGTTTCTGGTCATATTTATACGTTTTCCAATATTATTTTTTCTTCTCAAAAGTTGAATGTATTAAATCCATATATTTTGTTCTCGTCCATGCGCGTCCGTTATGGTCTTATGGTAGGACAAATAAATTTCATAAGTGGAACTATAACCGATTCTTATTATAATATGTTTATTATTGTTATTACAATTTAATTATAGTGATTTCATTAAACTTACTACTCGATTGCTGACAATTGATTTAGTATTTGGTTACACATTCTAAACATTTTTTGTTTGTATGTTTGTGACTATATCATAGTTAGGGCTTAGAAATAGGTCCATGTATAATACCTCAAAAAATGCTGTCTCTCATCCCAGTCAATCTCAAAGCACAAAGTCGCCGGAATTCTCATTTGTATGGAAAAAGAACATATAATTTAAATGAATATTACATTAAAAGAGAAAAAAGTACAGGGGAGTCTCTAATAAATTTCGTAAATTGGTACTTAAGTGTTTACCTTTCAGAATGGAAATGATTTTTTGAAATCAGATAATTGTAGAGGACAGGACTTGTATGCAGATCGGAAAGTATTTTTGCATATTAAATGCTATTGCAATCATTTCGAATTGCTGTGACCTATCAAAAATTTAAATTTCGTTTTAATGGCGTGTGCTAGCGAAGGGAAGGGCGGGGAGGCTTTTTTATATTGGCTATTAGCAGGTTATTTGCATTATTTTGCCATTAATGTGAAAGACTATTAAAATGTGACATGACGGCCTGCACTGGCTTGGTTCACAGCATTCCAAAAAAGGAAAATGCTAGCCAACAAACATCAAAGTTAAATAAATATAAAAAATTATGTATTTTGCATAATATCAATTGAGCGTACATGTGTACTTTTCTCACATGTATTCAGAAACCATTCGATTCCCGCTACTACAGTTCGGCACCTTTCACAATATGCAAGTGCGTCGTCTCCTGCCAGTGCCAATGTTGCCACTGCCTAGCGGCAAGCGGCCATATGAGTGGATGTGCGTTTGAGTTCATATCTGCCATAAACAATTATGACCATTTTATATATAATATATATATATATATGTATATATATTTTTTTTTGGCAAAATCATGCGAGCAACGTATAAGGACATATCTGATTTGGCATATATAAAATCGCAGGAAAATGGAAATTTTGTGTTTATTCGAGCACTTAAATTGCACCAAAAAGGGTGCGTGTAATTATCATTAAAGTTAATGTTGTAGGCGTTGCGCTGCTCAAAAAGCAAATAGCACATAACATGCATTTGAGCATTTTCCCATCAAATTATATCTTTTTCATTTTTCCACTTTTTCACTTCAAGTTTTTTTGTTCTCTTTGGACATTTTTTGGAAATTATAAATTTGTCCATATGCACAGTAGTATACCCAGATACGCGTTCCAACAATATTTTCTAAGCCCATTACTTCTTCAATGAGTGGCAATGGCATTGGCTTGTTTTCCACTCTCCCACAAATGTGCGTGTATGAAGCACTTTTTTATGACACGGCGCGACTTTCGGGATTTTGTGGAAAATTATATTAAATTTTATGCGTGTGCCATGTAATGCAAGTCTATTTCGTTTTATGTATTACACAGAATAATAAAAGATGAAATAATATAAAGCATTTGCAATGATACCGCTGTATGTCTGCTGGACATATTCCTGTAATTACTTCATAATATTGCGCACCGAGCGCTACTTACTGCCTTGGAACATCGATGCCTGTTGCTGTTCCAAGGATTATAATCTGGAATAATACACGTAATAAAAACAAAATAATAACGTAATATCACATAAATACATTTTCTTGTCATTTGTGCCACAGGGATGCCAGTTGACTTCTGCATTCCGTAAGAAATGTGAAAAATTAAAAGACCAAAAAACAAAAGGAACACTAAATTAAATTTGAAATTTTTCGGTAAACCCTAAAACCAAAACCACACGGCATTTTTGACAACAACAGATTAAAATTTTCGGCTTGTTTCCATGGCAAAAGCTGAACTGCTAGGATCCAATTTCTCCTTTTTTTTCGTTTAAATATTATTTTGTAGGAATATTATTGTAACAATCGAAAATAATATTTAATAAAAATAAATATGAAATGTTAGTTCATTTATTTTTATTTTATTTTCTGTTACTTCGAAAAGGATAAGACCATGGCTCAAGGCTTAATTTTACATTAAATAAATGCAGTTTAAAATTTAAATACACAAGAAATCTTTTAGAACAATTAAAGTTTAAATAGAACATTTCATCGACAGCTTCCAACGTGGGAGGTCCTTTCACACGAAAATCAACAGCATGCTCTCGTTGGTCCTATAGAAGTATATAGAAGCAGGGGTTCCTCAGGGATCGCCACTTTTCCCCACGCTCTGCAACATTTATCCGTCTGATATCTCAATGTCAGGTCCTTTGACTCTAGCGTTATATGTTGACGATACGTGTGTGCTATAATCGGATAAATGTGCTCTCAACATAACCAACACACTTCAAGAGCATATAAACCTCATCCTAGAATATTTCCAGAAATGGAAAATAAAAATCAATAATGAAAACACTAAGGCTCATAAGTCTTAGACGTAAATAAGTCTTTACGCGTAAGTAAAGACAGAACCCCTCGAGAACATTTTTTAGACGAATTTTTTTGGTTTAGTATAGAAACTGCTGAAAAATTTCAATTTTATCTTATTTATTGTTAAAAATGTTCAGTTCTCAGTATTTGTTCGAGTTCGTCAAGTAGAAAATATTTAGAGAGTGTCATATTTAAAATAAAATATAACTGTTTGACGAACGGAAAGGTTATCAGTAATTTCACAATGAACCCTGCTGAACTTCAAAATTGCTTTGGATGCCTCTTTTGATATTGCTATTTCTTTAGCATGCTTTGTAATAGTAATTTTTGATTAGCCAATAGAAACTGTGTTATGTTTTTCTATGTTTTTGTTATAGATGAATGTGTCTGGACGCCAAGATCTTAAGCCTTTTTAATAAAGATAATGCTTCAATCTTTTTTAAAAAGTTTATAGTATTCATACATTTGTGGTGGTGATCCTGAGTTGAGTTTCTTCGCAAAAGCCTATACTAGTCTACTTAGTTTTACTGCGATTGAAAGTTAAAAGGTTTAATCAAGAAAGACTTTTCTGACTCGGTGGTTCGTTGTTTATCATTTCTGTTGTCTTTATGGTTACCCAATATTACCGACTACTAACGCCGCTACTATATGCTTCTATTCCACACTCCCTGCAGACTTGACTATCTTCTTTTAGTGATGTCCAAGATTTTTTTTTTATTCTCCGAGAACAAATTTGTTTAAGAAAAAGTAAAACTATGGGTTGATTTCCTAAATCTAAAATAATAGCAATGATTCTACATATAAATCTACTTATTGGTCATTCAAATCAAATTATTTATAACTTTTCTCTAAAATTTCCTCGATAGAGTAATTAAAGTGACCCTGTTGACCCCATTATTGAGTACAAATTCCTTGGCTAATTTCGTTCCAATACCAAAACTACTCATCAAAACACAAAATTTATAGGAAATCTTTTGTTCCTTCAAAGGAAACATAACAAATAATTACAATTTATTTCGGTTTCCTTGTTTTTCTTGCTGCAAAACAAAATTGTTTATGTTTTTTTAGTTTGTTTCTGCTTTATTGCGTAGAAATTTGCATCGAAACATTAAGTACGCAATTTCGACTACATCCTAGGTTGACATACCTAACGGCAAGGATAAGAAAACTTGTGTTCTGCTTCTTTTCATATTTCATCGAAACCATTTTCATTTGCTTAATTTTCGTACGAAAATTGTGGTAGACCACATTTCATGTCTCTCCCAAGGTAACACTATCCGCCCCAACCCTTAATTGTGCACTTTTTTGCTATAAAATTCTACCGAAATGACCATCACGCCTTTTAATATAGTCGAGTAATGCGAACATTAACAAAATTCATTTCGGTGCTGTGACAAACAAATTTATTGCTGGTTAAATTGGATTGTTTTTATTCCCTGCTTTCTTTCTTGCTTTCCCTTCGGTTGCTTTCCTTTCGTCCTATTGAAGAGCAAAGATGAATCCTAGTTTGTGGAGAAACAACAAAGACATAGAGAAAACAAGTAAAACTGAAAAAAAAACAAAAAATACAGATTATACACCCTTTGGAATTTGTATTTATTTTAGGGCTTATTTCTCGCAATCCTTTCCAGGAATTCGTATTATATTATTATACGGGGCCACAATAAAAGAACCAGAGAATACATGTTGAATTGTCTATGGATGCGTGCTACAGTTAGTTAGTTAGTTTGTTTGTTGGATGTTAGTTACTGGTTAGTTTCTTGTTATTGTCTAAACTAACGCTGAACAATACTCATGATGACCGTAATGAAGTTTAATGTCTCTATTAGTAAAAACGAAAGTCTCCCCTGTTGTTAAGTGCAATCGCTTGGATGCATGAATCACATTTACTATTTATGAGCGGAGCATGAAAGTTTGTTTAACCTTGTTTAATAGTTTCAATAAAATAGTAAATAATATTTATTAGATGCTTAATTCTGATTATAAATATTTTATTACAGAATGGCAAGTTACCTGCAGATATTCCACTACAAGAACTGGAGGAGTCATTGGATGAGATGAAAGACTTGACAACAGATGGAGAAATTAGTAAGTGCAACAGTTGAAGATTTTTCTTAAATGAAAATTAAATTTAAGTTAAATGAACGGTTCTTACATATACACTATAATCTATTTAAAATATCTAATTCGATTTTTAATTAAATTTTATTATAATAGAGAAATTAATTTTTCGTACTAGCTTGAAAAATGTTCATTTTTAATGACTGGTGGACAGAACAAACCAGCCTCATATGAAACCCCCTATAATCAAGAAAAATCCACAAAAAACAGACCCACTTTTAAGTTTCAGAAGTATAAATCTGTAGACGTAGGACATTTCACTTAGCAGAGGTCATTGCCTGATAAGTATGCAGGCGACAAGATTGGATGACCTCAGTACAGAAATTGTCAGAACGAGAGCAGGAAAGAAATAGTTGAACAGATATTAGGTTACCGCTGCGTCCTTCTCAGGTAAAGGAATAACTTCTTAGGATATTTCTAATTTGAGGAAGTGGCATAATTCACCATTTTAAAGATTTCAATTTAAGAAAAAGTATAAAACTGTTGACGTCAGTCGTTACAGGTCATTGTCTGATAATCACGTATTTCACAATATTAGATGACCTAATTACAAACTTTTTCCGAAGTTGTCAAGACGAGAGCAAGAGAGAAACAGTTAAACAGAAAAGTCTCAATCCTTTTTAGGTGGATATTTGACTACTTTGATTCGTACATTAATTCTTTGTGGAAAATTCTTTTATTGTAGTGTATAAGAGTTTACTATTCTCCAAGGATATAAAGGAATGTATCTTCGATTTCCCTTCATAGTCTACATTTGTCGATTTCTAATAGTTTAAACCTCACCTTATACTTGTTTAACACATAGTGACAAGTTATGACTTCGATCATTGTATTTGAATTCGTGAAGTCCGATCTGTTCAGATTTAATAAAAATGTGTTTTTTTTTCTCAGAGTATTAAGGAAAAAATACTAGTAGTATACTGGAGTACTATGAAAAGAATACTGGAGTATTTTTGGATTATTGGTATAATCCAGCAATGACTTCAATCACTATTTTTTAATACTATCTCTCCAAATTTAGAACGAGTTTGATTTCTTCTCGGATTATTTTGGAAAGAATACTGGTAGTACACCGCCGTATTTTGGAAAGAATACTGGTAATATACCGGATCATTTTTGCACTGATGGTATGGTCCCACAATGACTTCCATCATTGTTTTTAAATACCATATCAGACTTAGTACGAGTTTCCTTTTTTCTCGGAGTATTTTATGAATATAAGTTGTAATTTAACGTCAAATTTTCCAGACGAAAGTGACTATTATTTTTAATAGCAAACTTGTTATATTTCATAAAGAGGTTTTTTCGAACAGTTGTGAAATGCAACAATTTTTATATTTTTTGTATTTTAAGAAAAATACTAGTAGTATACCGGAGTATTTTTTAATTGACATGTGTTCGATATACTTTTTACTTCAATTTGTGCTTTCGTTCTTTCAAAATAATTTCTTACTTAAAGTTTTAACAGATTAAAAAAATAGGCGATACCGCAAGTACAATACTTTTATTTAAGTATCTGTCTCTGAATTCAAATTATGATACCTTCAAGTTGCTGGGGTCAGTTCTCGTTAATGGACCAAACTTTTTTTGTGAATTAAAGAGATACTGTGAGAAGTATTTGAATATAAATAAATCTACACTGTTTGAGGCCAATAATTGTGGGAATGATTTAATAATTATTTTTTTAAAAATTATATTTAGTAAAAAAAATTATTGTTTTAAAATATTCAAAAGAATACTAATACTTGGAAGAAACTAAATGGGTTTCTTCCAATTTTACTACTAAAATTTCAATACTGAAATTATATAAACAATTACAACAAGTACAACTCAACAATTAAAGGAATAAGGAAAATACTAAGCATTTTCAGACAAATATGTTGGGATTTCTTGGGAAAAAATCAAGCCATGAACTAGAAACTAACACAACAAATCACATTAAATAACTTCTGTATTACTTTATGTTCCACATAACGTGAATACAATTACCTAAAGTTGGTGAAATAAATTAAAACTAAATTCAAGGATGTATAAAAATATGAAAAATGTTTCTTGCGAAACTTCTGAGATTTAATAAATTCCGCAAACTTGTAGAATTTACTTAAAACGAGGCCTCCAACACCACTTGGGTGCGTTACAGCGTTACAGCGTCAGTGCGTAGTGCGCCTCTTGGAGCATAGTTTCGATACATTATTCACGCAGAGCGACTCGTACCGCAGTGGACATGTGGAGAAGTGTGGCTATTTGAGAAATTGCTGAGCAGCTCCAACTGACAGACCAACTGACAGCAACTAAGTAAAGTCCAGGAAGAAAAAAATTATAATACGAGTACAAACACAGTAAGCAGTGGAACAACAGGAACAACAAGTTTTAATCCATTTAATATAAATAAGGAGAAAGTTTTCCGTTTGAATTTTCTTCTTAACTATTTAGCAAAATAAGAAATTTAATGAAAAGTTTGTGCATTAAACAAAATGAAATATAAGGAAAATGAAGAAGAAAAATTACAAAATAATATGAATAAATCACAAATTGTGTCATAACCGTGGGCATTGATGATGCTGTTTCAGCTCAAAACACTTTACTGCGCTTTTTATTCTCATTTTTATACTTTTACGATATTTTAATAGTTTTCATCGTCGAACCGAAAGTAGTTATCCCACTCGGAGTGGAGAAACTGTGGAGGCACTGAAGAAGCTGCATACCCACTCGCTTGCATTGGCGCGTATCCTTTGGAATCCAAACATAATTCTAGTCCCTTTTTTTCGTTCGTTTGCGTCCTTTATTGTTTTTCATGCTGTTAATATAAATTTTCGGAAGTTTATGTTGAGTTTGTGCTTTGGCAAATGAATGCATTAAACTTTTTATGACTTTTTTTAAGTGAAAAAATTTCACTGAATTTATTTTTTTTTTTTTGAATTATTGCACCAAAAAACTAATTTCTTCAAATTACAGGTGCAATGGAATGCAGCTAATGGCTCTCAAGAGCAAACTATGCAATAAATTGCAATAACAATAAAACAAACTAAAAAAAAACATATGCGAAAAGTTTGTTTTTTTAATTCAAGAAAATTTATTTATTATTTTAAATGCCACAAAAATAGTGCGGACCCAAAAAGATAATTTCTAGTGATTGCGAAGATTACTTTTTTCATTCAAGGTATCTTCAGATATAATTTAATTCAACAGAAAATTATTTTGTTCTCATTTACTTTTTATTATATACACTGCATTCTCTGGATCTAAAGGAATGAATAAATTAGTACCTTTTCTCACAGTTCTTTTTTACTAGATAAGAGGTGTTAAAAGTTGCCGTTCAAAATATTAAACCACAACATCGGTCTTCCTAGAATATTCGTAACACCGAAAGATTTACAGTAATCAAATGATACGAACACTACAGATTCCATTTCATTACAATAAGGATATCATTTATTTAGGAAGCAAAAAGTGTTTAAGAAAATTCAGTGTTCTCATCACTGAAAATGTGTATAACAGAATCGCGGGTTACAACAATAACATAACAACAATTAAACAAAAAATGTTCATTATTTCCCAATAAATAGCCTAGTATTTAGCATGGAACGTATAATCCGAGTTATTAGTAGTCTGCTGTTCTCCAACATCAAAAATTCAGCTCTATTCCCATTGATTTTTAATAAGATCATTG
This sequence comes from Teleopsis dalmanni, assembly GCF_002237135.1. Lineage (NCBI taxonomy): Eukaryota > Metazoa > Arthropoda > Insecta > Diptera > Diopsidae > Teleopsis > Teleopsis dalmanni. The sequence goes on from NC_051847.1 coordinate 164,555,600, forward strand.
ATTTGCAATAATTTTTATATAGCAAATATTTGGACTATCAAAAAAAAAAATTCTATACTTCTAATCGATGTATGACCCAAAGAATAGCAGATATATTAGTTGAGTCTCTTAATTCACCAAGGAGAGAACTATATACAAACATACAACTGATATTAAGTCTTAACATCACAGTGTTTTAAAGCACGTATCAGTATATTCAAATAATAAACATCCCCATTGAAATTGTAAGCAATTCGCTAGTAGCTTAGTAGCTAGCTTAGTCTTCTGGAGGGAACAAGGCCCATCTAAAACCTCTACTGTGTTTTGGGACACAGCACACAATTCTGTGTAAAATGCAGTTCCTTATTGAATGAAAACAGTAAATATGATAATTTTACCCGCGGATATTTTGGTTTACGGCACTACGTAATTCCCTCTAAGGAGCCAATCTTAATTGGTCAAAACAACCGAGACTTTGTGCTCTGTGGTATCGGATTTACAACTACGTTCCATTTCCGCAATTAAAACTAAGTGACTATAACTTACATTTTAAATAGTATCGAGTGCTGTTTACTGGAGTTTAGTCATCTCTTACGGCAGGCATGTCTCACTTCGAGAACATTTCAACCCTTTTCCCGCCAGGGTCAGTGAATGGCAGCGGAATATCGGCTAAAGGAAAGTTTTTATTCTTATTTCTGTAATAAAAAGTGATATATAAATTTTTGAATAGTCAGGTCTAGGTCATGAGCTGTAATGACCTATAACTTCTGATGCGAGTTGAGCCTTACGCTAAATGTCCACATACAGTTATTATCAAAGGAAGACCTTGCGTTTATGCAGTAATCACTAATAGAACAATATACTGAGTATACTGAATTTTTTAAATTCTTAGTATTGAAAAAGAAATAGTTGTGTAAAATGTTTATTTTTAATAATATATTTTTTAATTAAAAACATTACAATGATAACATTTATGTTTATGTTTATAAGAAACATTTTAAAAAGAATTTATTTCATAATTAAATTTCGCACAGGTATACTGAAATATGAGGGGAGCGTTTAATGGGATCTCGTGAAAGAATTATGCTTTAAAAGGGACTCTTCTTTGCAGTTCTTAGCTTTGCAGAGTGCATGCATACTTAATGAAGAGCTTAAGACTCAATTATTCAGCTTAAACATAACCTTTGCCATTTTAGCGATTCGATGGTATTCATCCATAGATTCTTTTCCAAACAGTTTTTATACTCGTTTCCGAATGAACTTCTTTGCAATTGAATGAATACAAGGCACGAGCATCACTAAAACCAAGCAACGTCATTGTTCACCGTTTCCCTTACAAATGCATTCCCTTTAATATATTCAATGTTTCACATATATTCAATGTTATTTACAATTTTTTTTCTCATAGCAGTTGTTATTGTTGTTGTGAATTTGTTTGTTAATATTAATTTTCTTCTTTTCCGCACTAACATTTACAAAGACAAATACTTGCACATACATACATATATGTGTTAAATAAAATACTAACAAATCTGGTATGACTTGCTCCAATTTATATCAGTTACAAAAATACAGCGAGTGCAATGACAAGGAGTACGGGGGTGTGTGGTGGCTCTACTGTATGCTGCATTTATATATGCATAAGTTAGACCCTTGTCGATTTAAGTTTGTTTGCATTCACATCAGCACCACCGCATGTTTTCCGCTCTTCTAAATACTTGTTCAGTCAGAAATTTTTGATTTATTTATGAGGCAAGTTTTCATTTTGCACTTGCACTCATCGTATCACGAAACTCTCCCCTGCCCACATACATGGTCTACACACTCCCTACCACCAACAAGACTTCAACTACCAAACATTAACAATATATACAAACAACAACAACAACAACAACAACAATAGCAGTGTTGTTGCATGCTGTTCCATGCTGTCACCCAATATGACCACACATGTAGGCAAATGCGCCCATCGTCGCTACAGTACAGTTCTTCAGATTTAATCGCTCACGTGAGCCGCATATGTGCATGTGTTTGTTTCAGCATTTCCATGTGTGTGTGTGTCAGTGTATGTGTACTTGAATTTGCTTGCATTTTTATTTTGTATATCTGCTCCTCGAAAGCGGATCATGTGTCGTCATGTGTGCGATGGAGGACTTTTGCATTTATAATGTTAAGCGTGCGTGTATGTAGTTTTTGTTTTTTTTTGTTTTTGTAAATATTTCGTTATATTTTTATAGTGGCGCCTTTATCATTTTGTTCTTTGTTTTTATTTATTTTTTGTTTTTGCTATTTAATACGCCGATGTGTTACTGTGTGCAATGTCACTTATGCGCCAAGCACCTTAGCAATGCCCAGTATTTGCCACTGGAATTGATACCACGCAGCTCAACTTAAGTGCTTCTTTGCTTGCGTTTGCATATAAAAATGCAAAAAGATACAGAAAGTGGATTCCAGAGCAAAGAGCTCTGTGTCTTTATTTTATCTTTTTAAGCAAAAAGTGATATATAAAAAATAATTCATCAAATTTAAACGATATCCATTAAAATTTAAAGAAATTGCAGCCTGAAATTTGTAAAGAATCGGTTAAGAGGTCGAACTTTTTCTTAATATTGCTGAGAATATTCTCATCAAAATTTCTTAATTGTTGGATGACACCCCACTACCCATTCTTACCCTAATAACTTACTGCAATATCATATATAAGGTTCCATAAATATGGTACTTCCAAAAAAAAAAATAAAATAATATAGGCATTGAGTATTAATATAGACTACAGAGTATATGTTTGATCCATTGAATAGATAATAGAGATAATTTGAGAAGATCCGGTTTATTTATTTCAATCGAAAATTATTGAAACTAAGTTTTTTAGCATATTTCTGAGAATATTCTCATTAAAATTTTTTAATTTTTGAATGTGAGCCTAACTAATAATAATAAATTATAATAAATGTTATAAGTAAAGGCAGTTTGAATTTGGTGATTCGAAAAAGAATGAGTTCAGACATTGAGGGTTCTCACAGATTCCTGAGCATAGAAATAGAATATGGTAGAAACTTAATAGAGAATATCATTAATGACGCTACCTATATATATATTTTTAATATTTTCTAATCCAGCTTATTTCCAATGAGAAGTTTTTGACCACTATCTCAAACCGAAATTAATCTCTGCTTTCTAATCCTTAAGAAAACTGCAGGAATATTTTACCATTTATGGAGGTAGATGTTCTATAAATGTTTCCTTATATGTTATCCATTTTTAGGTTCCAAAAGCAAACGTGGGTAAAATACGTTTTCAATATAGCTTCTGATCAAACTTTTATTTCATTATATTGTTTAGGCTTTGCCATGAGATGTGAAATACAATATTATTTACATGTCCTTCACGTGATGTCTTATTATACTTCATCTTTTTAAAGTAATATTTGATGATTTATCCGTACCAGCAACAGCTCGGCCATAGCTTGTCGGATGTTCGTTTTCAAAGTGTCGAGTATTTGAGGGTTGTCCGCATAAATACGGTTATTTGCGTCACGCCATACTAGTGACAAATCACATGATTTCGGCGTCCTATTCCGGAAACGTGAAATTACACATCCTGGAAGTTTCAATTGCAACAAAGCCAAACAGGATATGTTGTGCACCTTGTGGTTTCTGGCATCGTCCAGTTGAAATCACATAAATTCTATGTTCATATATTTAATTACACGTAAAAAATTTGAAATTTATGATCAAATTAATATGTTCAGTGGTTGTTGAGCGGTAATGTGGTTTGTATTATAAATAGTCAAATCTAAAATATATCATAATATGTTTTGGATGTCAGTTCATAATATATATTATTGTCACTCAAACACTGCTTTATAATAGCGCTCAAATTTCGGTTTATTTTCCCTATATTAATATAAATTTAATATAAAATACATAGTGCGTTCTAATATGTAAGGATTATTAAAATCGGATTACTTGACGGATTATTTAAATAAATTATACAAAGATATAATATTTCTTTGCGAAATAGGAAAAACAGATATACATTAAGACCGAAAGGTTTTCGGATATTCTCATTTAAAATTCGCGCGCTGTATATTTTTCGATATTTTAAGTTTATGTAGTTTGGCAGCACTGTCCTTAATTACTATGCCAAAAATGAGCGCGATCTGTCAGACAGTTCGTTTACGGCAGCTGTTGAAACCAGTTCACCTCAGTAGTGCGTTGCGAAAAAAACAATGGAAAAAAATATTGAACAAAGAGTTTGCATCAAATTTTGTTTTTCGAACGAAATTTCGTGTGCAGAATCGTTGCGAATGCTACAAAAGGCTTATGGGGAATCAGTTTTATCGAAAACTCAAGTTTATGAGTGGTACAAAGCCTTTCAGGACTGTCGTACGACCGTCGAAGACATGCCGCGTTCTGGACGACCTTCGACCTCTACCACCGACGAAAACATTGAAAAGGCAAAGGAAATCGTGTTCAAAAATCCTCATGTGAGTGTTAGAGAGATAGCACGAGAGCTAGGCATCGGTCGTGAGATGGCTCGTTTGATTTTGGTGGACAATTTGTGTATGCGACGTGTCAACGCCCGGCTTGTTCCGATTCACCTCAATTTGTTCAACATTATCAACGATTTTAAGGCCAAACATTCAATAAATACCATCGAACAGCCACCGTATTCACCTGATCTTGCACCGTGTGACTTTTTCCTGTTTCCCAACCTCAAATTACCACTCAGAGGAACGCGTTTTGAATCCATAGAAGACGTAAAACAGAATTCGCAGAGGGAACTCAAAGCCATACCGGAAAGCGCCTATAAAAAATTTTTTGATGATTGGAAGAAACGTTGGCATTTGTGTATCGCTTCTAATGGAGCATATTTTGAAGGAGATAAAATAAATATTGATGAAGGTTAAGAATTTTGCGTTTTATTTAAAATTTCCCGAAAACTTTTCGGTCACAATGTATTCACAAGTTTTCTACATTTTCTAATTCACTTAAAAAATCTTGGTTCCAAAATGTGTCAAAAAAAAAACGGATACTTTTTATATCACTCAAAATATGCATTTCCATTCTTTATATATCATATAATGAAATTCATTATATATCATATAATGAGTATTTAGTATTGTAAGGAAAATTCTTTTCTAGAGAGGATTAGAAAAGAATGCGCCGCTATTGATAAAATTTTACTAGGTAATACAAGCAAGGTAGAACTTGTTTAAGTTCTAAATTACAAATCAATCAATATCAATGAAAGAACTGACAGATTGATATGAAAGACTAACATAAATCTTTCTGCAGTGTCCCTAGCTTTCAGCAAAGGTATGTAAATAGTCTTAGAATGTTGATCTTCCGCAATGAGAAAAAACTGACTTTCTCAAAATCAGTATGAATTTAAATTAATTAGGGGTTTTTCAACAAATTATGCAACTATTTCAAAATAAGGCCAAATGCATAATAGGGCGAAAAGCAAGGTACCAAAATAATTATATATAAGAGTTTTAACAGTAAAGAAGAAAAAAAAAAAATTTTTTTAAATAAATTTATTGAAATTAGGCTGACCATAAAACGCTTTAGGATTCATCATCAGTGATCTAAGGAAATATTCGAATTTTTTTTATTTACTTAGTTTATAGTCCATATATAATTTATTGATGTTGACCTCCGCAATGGGAATAAACTGACTTTCTCAAAGTCAATATAAATTTAAATTAATTAGGGATTTTCCAACAAATTATGCAACTATTTCAAAATATGACTAAAGGAATAATAAGGCGAAAAGCAAGGTACTAAAATAATTATATAGAAGGGTTCGAACAGTAAAGAAGGAACATCAACAAATTTTTTTTAACAAATTTATTGAAATTAGGCTGACCATATAACGCCATATGATTCATCATCAGTGATTTTAGGAAATATTCGAATTTTTTTTTTATTTAATTAGTTTATAGTCCATATGCAATTTCTTGGATTGCAAGTGCCAGCCTTAAAATTTGTGTCTGTTAATTTAGAAACGATAACTAATCGTGTTTTTTCACTTTCAATGCTCAAGTTTTAAGTTTTTTTGTTAATTTTTTTGTAAGTGATACTAACCAAAACACTCGCCATGCTTTTTAAATTGAAACGAACTTATAAATAACAGCTTTATTTGGAAACACAAGCTTAAACATATTAAAAATTATTTTTTTAGTTGCATATTACTATTTCAAAAATGTTGTTGTTTCTTCATTAATATTCGAACCCTTCAAATTTCTTTTCTTGTTAAGATGCGTTACATTCGATAAAAAATCTAAAAATGTAATGTGTTCTAATGAATTTAATTGAAATTCTTGGCTGCATTCAGAACCCTCTTTCAAGAACTCGATAAGTGACTTGTTGTCGCCAGTTGATAGCATCGAGTACCTTTAAATCGTTGGTCTGCTGGTTATTCTACCGAATATGCAGGGTATCATCTACCGCTTTCTCCCATTTGCAAAACACGACCAAGACAGCTTATTCGCTAAATTTTAATGCGCTTATATGTCAATATTGTGGAATAGCTTGTACCACTCATGGTTTCATCTAATTCGATGCTCACTTTTAACGTGTGAGGGACATATTTTAGTTCATTTGTTTTATATGCTCTAACTACGATAATATAATTACTTAATCATCTCCTTGAAAAGTACTCCAAAAAGTATTGAAGTCATATTCTTCTTTATAATTGTGAGGATTTTCGTTTTATGCATTTTCATTGCATCTCATTCTTTCTACTCCTTTGGTTTCTATTTTGGCACTTCATAAAGACAAAATTCATCCTGTAAACCGTCTTTAGTGAAATAGATTCTTTCTACTACTTAAGTAGAAAATCATGTTAGCATTGCTTGTTTTGACTTCGAGATTAACAAAATTTCTTAAAATTCGAATATTTTGCATATTGTGTTTAGATATACTAGTATATTTAAATAATTTAATAAGTTAACAGTTTTCGAGAACTATAGAACTTCACACAATACCTATAAAATTATAACAGTTTCTTCAGCTATAAACAGTTACTTATGGAAACATAATAATATCCCCTTTTTTATTTAAACTCACAACCATTTTCGCAATTATCCTGCGAATAGAAGTAAACACCAGACTTCGAATTTCGTGGTTAAGAACCAGGATGTCTCATTGCATTGCTTGGCAATTTATTAACCAAATTCCTTAACGTTTGAAACTGAAAAATCAAACAATTCCGAGAGTAACGATGAGGAATCCATTGCGCATGTCAGAGTTGGCGACTACTCTGGAATTTGTTTTTTACTGTCGTTATGTGGCTCTGAGACCGAGAGAATCTTTCGAAGTTCTTTCTAAGTGCCGAAGTGTGAACGGTTAGTGTGTCTGTGTTCGTTAAACGAAAACATTGCGACTGCCGGGCCAACACCAACAGAGACAACAGTACAAATCCGTTATCCTGCCGATTTGACTATTTTTGAAAGCGACGAAGGAGCTTCGCATTCAGTTTGAATTGTGTCCTCGTAATGAAAGGATATTCGTTATATTGTTGTTAAGTTGTTATTATAATTTTAAAAAGCAAAAAAAAAATCAAATCAAAAGAAAGAAATATAAAAGGATACAAGAGTCTAAAGTATAAAAGAAAAGATATTGGATGCCATGATAAAGTCTAAATCAAAATAGAAAAGTGTAAATCAAAAGAAAATAAATTAAAGTGAAATTAATAAAATTACATAAAATTGAAATTAATAAAAATAAAAATTAAAATGTAAATATGAAAACTTTTTAATATATTAAAATAATTATAAGGACAAATGCTATAATTAAAAGAAAATTTTTAAAAATGTCTATGATATGAAAGGATTCTTAAGACTTTATTGAGATCGAAAAGAAGTTCAAATTTTTATTTAATTGTTTATTTTTTTCATTTATGATATAGAAAAATATACGTGGTTGTCTTGAACTTAAGTTTTTAGAAGATTTTGTTGTCCTTTTTGAATTGGAGTTCATTGCATGAAGTGGCTTGCAGTTTGGGACACTGACTTCAGTTCCTTTGTTTCCTTTGTTTGCTTTTGGTTTCGTATTCCAGACAACTTAAGTCAAATTTTGGGTTCGCTGACTTTTCCATTTTATATGTTAAATATTTGCATATTTTTTAAAAAATCATTTGGTTATTTACAAAAAAAAAAAATATTTTGGAAAGCTTACTTTTTCTTGAAAGGATGTGCTTTCGTTAGTTATTTTAACTTTGAGTTTTGACACTTCTATTGGGTAAAATCTATACTGAGAAGGTTAGATATATTTGCATTTTCATTGTTTTGCAAAGGACATATTTACATAGATTTTATTTTTTAATAATTTTTTATGAATGTTTTTCGGTTTTTATGTAGAAATCGATTTTTATTTGTATATAAGCGGCGTTATATTATGTATTTTGTTCGCTTTTATGTGCGATCATAAAACCAAGAAGAAGGAAAGTCATTAAACGCTGAAACTGTGCCGAAACGCAGACTTTATTCCATACTTCTTTTTTTTATATTTTATATATAAAAAAGAAACATAAGTTTATTTTCACGTACTTCAGTCATAAAACCGGATGCGGAGCGTACGCCAACACATGCCGTTTCCGCTAAATTCACATAATAAAAACGTACGAATGCGTATCTGCAATTCCTAAAAATTGTGCCACTTAACAAATTCCACGCCAGATTCCCTTCGATCCTTCCACTCGTCCTGCACATTGGCGGCAGCTAAATCGTAAAATTTTAAATTTAATTTTGTAAATGATGTGAAAATGGATTAGGTTTGATATATCATAATGAGAATTTGTTGTGAAAAGGATTCCATTTCATTTTTAAGGAATCATAATAAAAAATTCCACCTGATGTAAGTAATAAAAAGTTTCTCAAATTTATATAATGACTCAATAAATTTGGTTAGGAAATTGGTTGAAAAATCAGCAAAATTTCAACGAAGCTTGAGTATGGGAAATGAAGCCCTTTAATAAAAAGGATTAGCTTAAGATACATAGTACTGGTACCAGGAAAGGAATAAAAATAAGAAGTTTTTTTTATTAAATTTCTAATTTTTGGTTACTAGCTTTTGTAGATTCTTAAACAATTTATCATATACATTTTATTTTGTTAATATATAATTACATGCATATATATTAGTCGTTTTTAAAAGAAATATCTTAGCTATGTAGCTTAAGATACATAGTTCTGATCCCCGCAAAGCAAAAATATAAGAAGTATTATTTTTTAATTTTTTATATTATATTATTAGCTTCTGTAGATTTTTTAACAATTTATTAATATACATTTTATTTTATTAATATTTAATTTTTTATATTTTATTATTAGCTTCTCTAGATATTTAATGAACTTATCGTATACATTTTATTTTATTAATATTTAAGTATATATTTATGTATTAGTCGTTTATAAAAGTATTAATTTCGATAAAAAATTAAATTTTTATATTAAGGACTTTCTGTAATTTTATAAATATATTTTACATTTTTTGACAATTGTTTCCACAAAAAAATTTTTTTAATGTCCAATTAGTCTCTAACGTAGTTAATGTCCAATTATACTCTTACGTAGTTAAAGTATGGGAAAGGAAAACATTTAATAAAAAGGATTAGGTTAAGATATATAAACCTGGTACTAGAAAAGGAAAAAATAAAAAATTAATATTATTCATAATTTTTTATTATTAATTTTTTATTTTATTAATAATCAATTATACGCATATGTAATAGTCCTCTATAATAAAAATAGCTTCCATTGTTACAAAGATTAATATTTTTTATATAAATAATTTGTTTTAATTTTTTTAATATTATTGTATGTAAATTTTATTATTTATTTTATATATATTCAGTTTTATGCAAATACAATAGTCAGCTTTAAAAGTAATAATTGTTTTAGGTGAAAAGATTTACATATTTATATTAAAGATTTCCATTAATTCTTTGATATTGTACTTCTCAGATATTAAGGCAATTTTTAAAAGATTTATTTATTATTTATAAGTCCAATTATATATATATGCAACAGTCCTCTATAAAAATAATAACTTCCGTAGTTAGAAAAATTAAAGTTTTTAGTTTTTTTTTTTATCAACTTAGCCACAACTTCAATTTCAAATAACAAAGAATTTAAAAAAATTTTTTTTTTAATTATAAAAAGAAGAAAACTTTTTTTTTGGTACAAAAATTTGTTTTGTACTGTCAGTTTATCTGTCATCTATTGCCACAGCAACTAGAGCTCCTGTCATTTATTTTATCTTTCAACTTCTCTAGAATAAAGTCAATAATAAATTTCGCATGAGGCAAATTGCAATCCTTTGGTCTGTGATAAGTGAAGGTCAAAAATAAATTTTAATGCACATTTGAAAATCAAAGCAACCATAGAGAAATCTAAAATTTTAAAATAATTTAATATACCAAACAAAAATTGAAATCAAGACAGTTGTTACAAAAAAAAAACGTTAGAGAAAATTTTTAAGCTTAATTAGTAATTGAAAAAAAAAAATCAACAAACTGAAATAGAAAAGTCTGGTTTCACATAAAAAGAAAACGAACTAAGAATTTTTGAAATTCCAAAATTTACCTGTGGAACTGAAAACTAAAAGTTGTAACCTAAAAAACTTATTGCAACAAAACGGCGTTCATACCTTATATGAAGATAGACCGGAACTTGTAACCCTTGAGCTTCAGTGTTTTGGAGGAAGAAATTGCAGTCTTCGAGCAAGTAATTGACAAAGACATTGTAGCAGCAACTGGTTGCATTGAGATTGATAGTGGATTGTTATCGTTGTCGAGCAACGTTACCAAGTGAAACTGTATATTACGAAAATGTTGGCAATGCCGACTCTCATGATGCCAGCCACAGCACAAATGACGCTTAGCAGTCAACCATTGTCAGTTGGAGCTCCTCATAAACCATATGAGACGAAATTATTAGCCATACATCAATCCCACTTGCAACAAACACATCATCAACAATCTGCCAGTAAGCAACAGCAGCAGCAACAGCAGCAGCAAATGTCTGTTGCTGCGGTTAATCAACAACAGCAACAACAACAGCAGCAACAGCAAACTCATCAACAGCAAGCCCAACAACAACAGCAAGTTGCTGTCGCACACCATCAACAACAGCAACAAGCTGCTGCTGCTGCTGCTGCAGCATGTGTTGCCCAACAACAAGCCGTGGCAGTTGCTGCTGCTCAACAACAACAACAATATCAGATACATTCCCAACAGCAATCACCGCAGCAAGTATTGAGCGTTTCACCAAAGCAAGGTAAGTCAATTTGTATATATAGAAATGTATTTTAATATATATGTTCTATGATTGATTTGTAATATATATTTATAATATATTAATAATATAACTTTAAGATATAATGTATATTTATAATATATCTATAATGTATTTATAATATATATTTATAATATTTTTGTAATATATTATACGATTTGCGGTCAATTTCACTGCCTCGATTTAAGTTTAAATACTGACGTAAGTATGTCTTAAGTAGCCAAAGCTATTGACTAAAGCATACTCATATTAGGCATCATTGAGATTTAAGTTAAGGCTGTAAAATTGGCACTTAATATATTAAATTTGGTAAATTAAATATATATACTTTAAATATATGTCAATCCTTATATTATTCTTACACTAAGCTTTGTCAAATCTCTTTTGTACATTTTCCTATGGATTTTGTGTGGATATTGTGGGAAAAATTGCACATATCGCTGTATATATGTCATGTTAAGTAAAATAAGCATAGCACTAGAAAACTTAATAAATAAATGACTAATAATATAAAAAATATAAGAATAATATTAGAAATTGGACCAGAGTAGTACTAAGATTTATGTATCCACTTTTTAATTGTTAATAAGGTATTCTAAAAATAAATTATTTTTTTTGGTTAAATGAAACAGAGATCCGAAAATAATTTGTTTAAAAAAAATAGATTATTTCTTCGTCGATATATATAACAATCCTTAAAATTGTCCATTTTTTTCTTTTATTGCCCACAAAATATCTCACAAGAAAGCTGGATTCTATATAATTTAGAGGACAAAGTTTTGAAGCTCATAATTTGTTTAAAAAAATATATTCTTGTGCAAAATTATAAAAGATATAACTTAAGAATTCATTATTGCTTACATAAACATTTAGTCTATTTATTTTGTAAGACTTTTGGCACAATTCGTTTAAAACGATTTGATCCATATCTTTGGTTTATAAAGATATTGCCATGGTACTTTCTTGCATCGTTTGCGCCTAAACTAATACTAATTTTCAAGAAGATAATAACCATAGTGAAATATTTGTTGCGGCACATGTGTCTAAATATATACTAATATCAATGTAACTAAATAAATAGCATAAGCTAATTAAGTACGTTCCCAATTCAACATATTAATTCAGATTAGATTATTCTCAGATTAGATAGTGGGTACATGTTGTATTATCTATTGATACTAATTATCTATTGATTGATCTATTGACACTTATACTTTAACTGTGCATCAAAAGTATGGCGAATTATTTTAAAAGAATAATACACAAGAATAGTTTTGTTAAACAGGTAGTTCCAGTTCTCAAAACGTTCTAATATTTGGACATTTCCTTTTACTTATAAGCAAGAAAAATGGAGCAAAATTATATTAAATAAATTTTTTCTTTCGCTCAATACTAATTTTCAAAATATTTGAATTTTTGGAAGTTTTTGATTTCTCATAAGAAGTAAAAAATAACAATTATATTAAAAATATTCATTTATAAATGTTTTTACATGTTTAGTTATAGCGTAATAATGGACTATGTGGGTTATTGCATCATATATAAAAATTCATCAAACAAATTTTTTTTTATTTTACACTAATTTTTATTAAGTTCAATATTTAGATTTTAATCTAAAGGTTAGTTTTTTGAAAACGACTTAGGTAAGATTAAAGCCAAATATTTAACTAAATAAATTTAAGTGTCAGATACTTTATTTTTTTTTAATGCTGTTGAATAATTAGCAAAATATAATAGAGTACGGATTATTATTTTGGTACAATAATACAGTAGACGCTCGTAAAGTAGAACTACTTTACTTTTCGGGCAGATCAAATTTTTAGAATGCTACATATTTCTTTTTCTCATACTGTTCCATTTTTAATTGTTAAATGTTAATGAATAATTACTGAAACAATTTTATTTAAGTGACTAACACTTTAAAATATTCATATAAAGTGAAATATTTTGAATAAAAATTATGTATAATATACAAAATATCCATTTTATTATTAAATATATATGGATACGTATTTGTATCTCATGTATATTGTAGAAAAAGTTCAAAATTCGGTGAGCATATTAACTGCTCTGTGTGGCTTAAGTCACACTCAAGTAAAATTGAGGATTAAATTAAGTTTTTAAAACAGTTTTTGTAAAGTTCGTTGCCTTTAGTGGATTGAAATTTTACTCATGCCTTGATGCTGTTGAAAAGGACATTTTGCTGTCATTTTTAGATATTTTCTACTTAACATTTACTTGGACATTTTCTTCTAAATGCCAAAACATAAGAGTAAACAGAAGAGGACGTAATATATTTATATCTAATTTATGAATACCAAAATAAAATGCTTTTTTTATACCTTTACACACATACAACCAAGGAGAGCTTATGTTTACGAATTTGCAAACTACAGAACTCATCAAGTGTGGCAAGCATCAAAAATTAATGCACCAAAATTAGTCCTCAAAACTTACTCAGATGTGGCATTAAAATTTGAAAAATTCGTATATTTTGTTTAAAAACATACTAAAAATTTATTGAAGTTGATATAAACTGTTCTATTTAACATTTGTCATACAAAAAAAATATTTAAAAAAAAATTAATAATTATTTCTGTCGTATCCTTAAATTTTAAACTGTTATTGTGCAATAAAAATTTCATCAATGGTAATGTCAATCCTAATTTCCGCATCCTTTACCTACCCTCATTGGCTTCTATCATATCTCCTCATATCCTTACATCTGCTATAAATCAAAATAAGGAACTTCAAATTTTTTCCTGTAAACTAAAGCAAGTATATGTAGTCTATAATCTTAAGAAATCGTGCTGTTATGTGTGTTTTATTTAAGTTTATATTTCCTTCAACTTTTGTACTAAATTTCTTTATACTATCCTTGCCAAAAAAACTATTTCGTACTTAATGCTCAAATAAATGGTTCATTTATAAAACAATCACTTTCTATATCCTATAAGGTTTTCTCTTCCTATTGATTTTGTTTCTCATTGTTTTATATATACACATACTTTTTTTTTTTGTGTGAATTTTTAAAGGAAGTAATAATGCCAAATAATACTATTATTTACCGCACTGAGCTCAACCTCTTCGCCACGTTCCTCTAAATTATACTGCATGTGTGCAAAATCAAACAAAAATCAATTTGAAATTATTGGCAATTTCCACATGGCATTGATTCCGATTCCGATTCTGATTCTGATTTTGATTTCGATTCTGTCATTCCTTCCATTACTGCTAAACGATAGACAAATAAGTACACAAATAACTGCTCAAAATAGAAGAAAAACTAAACTACAAGACGAGAAAAAAAACTAAACTTAACTAAACAATAACATAACAAATATAAACTTACTTTTTTGTTTAGAAATAAGTAGGAAAATGATGATTTAGAAAAAATTTAAAATAAAAACGCACAAAAAATAAAAGTACGAGGAAAGTTAGAAGGCAGTCAGTACTAACGAAGTAAAATACAAAAGAAGAAAAAAAACAAAAAAACTAACTTAAGTACATTTTATAAGTCCTGTCGAGACGTTGCCTTGTGTACTTGAAGCCATTGAATGAATTCCTTTCCTTTTTGGAAATTGTACCAAAATCAGTTAGATTTCCGCCCGCAGACAGACGATGTATACGCAACATGCAATCTCTTCAACTATTTTTATTTCTACATAAAAAAACACACAGATACAGACATACATACGCACGCATAGAAAGACATTAAATTAAACACAGAGCTTAAGGCTATTTCGCATTTTCACTGGTACTGGGAACACCAGCACAATTGTACGCATTGACCAAAAAGAAGTCAGGAATCGAACTTCTGTTTGAAAATTTGTTTTTGAAAATATTTTAGTTAAATAAAAATAAATAAAAAAGAAGAAACTGTAATACAAACACACAAACCACACACACACACAAAACTAGGAACAAATTTGTTTGTTTTTGTGTAATTTCAATACAAATAACACACAACTCAAAAATGGCTCAAAAATAAAATCAAAAAAAAAAAAACAAATACACTAACTACACTGCAAGAATAAAAAACTCAAATATTTGAAGGACCAGAAAGGATGATGACTGATACTGTTATGTCGTCTGTTATGTACATGTATGTGTGTGTGTGTTTGTTTTTGGCGTTTTCTATCTGCTTAATAAAATCTATATGGTACTGCCTAAACAAAGTCAAAAGCTGTACGTCTGCTGTGTATACATATATATATGTGTGTGTGTTGTATACAATACAGTGTGCTTTGTTTTGTGTTGTGTTTTTTATATTACAATACAATCAGTTACATGCACGAATTCTTTTATTACACACATTGCACGACAGAAGCACAGGAATCAGGCAGTACTGTTATTGTTTACGTTGTATTATTTTGCATAAATACAAACACACACACACACACACACACGCACAAATGCATATAAAAATACATAAATCCTCTGTTTTTACATTGTATCATAGACAATTTAAATTGCGTTATATATACACATACATACAGATCATATTGCTGTGTGTATTGGTGTGCAGACACTATGCATCTGTTATTTAAACAATTTAGAAGCCAAAAGCTTCTTGCTGCTGTGCAAACAATTCCATAAAAATATTATTCAAATGTGAATATTTGCATATAAGGATCCCTCACAGATGCGTGCCTCAGATCTGTGAGGGAAGTGTAATCAATGCCTGTTTGTTCGAATGCCTCAATTCACTTCACAATTTATTGTTTTTTGCACTGATTTCAGAGAACAGAGATGTACGTTTCGTAACGATTACGCCAATAAGTATTTAATTTTGTCATCAAAATAATAGCAGTAATCGCATTACCAGATACAATATTGTATTTTATTTAACATAACATTCAAACCGCTTTCATCCATTAGATGGAGTTACCTTCATATCGTATGACGATATCATATCGTTCTATATATGACAGAAGAAAGTTTATTTTGAAAAATTTGAGAATGTGTTTTTGATAAGTAGTTATATATGACTATATATATTCTGTTATATAGCTGTATAGTACAATGGTATCACGTTTAATGGGCTTATATCTACAACCAATTACAACCATTGCGAACTTACATTATTACATTAGAATCAAATGTGAATAAGTGCATTGTTTTTTCCAATTTATATATACATATACCATATATCTTTAGTTATATTTTAGATTATCGGCTTAGTGATGGCATTCTTCTATCACTGATAGCATTCTCCTTTGAAGCATTACAGTCTCCTTTTAGAATGATTTGGTTGTTTTAGAATGAATATGAATTTAGAATGAATTTTAAAATGGAATATTTGGATTTGGAGAATGAATTGAATATTGTAAAATGCTTTGATGGTTGACACATCTGTCAGAAACAATAAAATTGACACTTTGTTCATTCATTAAATTCTCTTTCTTTTCATTAAATCCTCTTTTATGCATTTTTGAGTCCCACTTATATACCATTTACACAACACTACTTGGAGACTACTTAGAAATCACTTACGGATTACTTATGAACGTCTTGCACTCTCTTTATTAATTTGGACCTTTTAATTTTTTACTTCTATTTACAAACTTTTTATGGAACATTTACGAATCACCTACAGACTACTAAGATACCACTTTTATTCTTTTCAGTTAGTTGGTTCTAATGCATTTTCATTCCAATACATAACTATATGCATTTTTATATATCAATATTATTTATTTCCCATATAGAAAATTTTAGGAATAATAATAAATATAATAATTTTTTAGCGTAGCCCGGTTATTTGAATAGAAATAAGAAAACTATAATTTATTATTTATATTTATTAACAATTTATATTTTATTAAAATATTTTCCCGATATTTTGACTATCTTCGATAGTCATCTTCAGGGAAACTCCCTAAAGACTCTTCATTATTAGAAAATTTAGAATGATTTGGCGGTCCACATGTGCTAAATTGAATATTATAGATTGCTTTGATGGTAAGAAACAATAAAATTAATATTTTGTTTGTTGGATTATTGATGGATTACTTAAGTTCTCATTATTAAATCCTCTCTTATGCATTTTTGAGTCCCACTTATGTGCCACTTACATACGACTTACGGAATATGTTACTTATAGACTACTGAAGAACCACTTTGCATTTTTAAGTTCCGCTTACAAAAATTGAACGGACCACTTACGGATTACTTAAACACCACTTTTACTTTTTTCATTAAGTCGGCTTTTTATTAATTTTTAAGTCTCTTATTAACTACACAGCAATTTTTTATATAAATATTATTTATTCCCAATATAGAATATTTTAGAATGCTTTGACGGTTCATACGTTTATCAGTACAATCGATATATGTTTTTAGTCTATTTGCTGAATACCAATGAGATCCTATTATTAAAAATATTGTTATAATTTCTTTTATATATTATTATTAATTTTAAAAAAAGTCTTAATATTATTATTATTACATATTATATTATAATTGTAATTTCTCCATTATTATGGAATTACAGACTCAAAAAAAAAATCGATGACATGATAACTATTTAGTTTCATATTTCATAACGTTTTGAAGACATTAACCCAAAATCCTTTCAAACAATATTTCAATCTATCGCATTACAGTTTGCAAAAAAAAAAAAAACAAAAAATATTAAAAAAGCTGTTCTCATACTCTTACTTTTTTTCTTTGTTATCCTTTACTCCTGAAGTTTTCGTCTTTTTTGTTAGTCTTTTTTACTTTTGATTTTAAGCAAATATTTTTTACTTTAACACTTTTTCATAGCGCAACGCCAATTATTTCGAACGTTTTTCTGATTTTGTCTGCCTGTCTACCTTCTTGCCCTCTGCCTTTCTGCCTTTCAACCTTCCACAGCTCGACAGCTTGCTTGCCTCTTAACATTTGCAACGTGTTTCGATTTTTCAATAAAGTCGCTTGGAGGCAAGGCTTTCAGGTTTCAGGTTTTCATTCAAACTCTTTTTAATTATTTGCTACTATTTTCTATTTTTGCAATTTTCGTTTTCAATTCCTTTTTTATCGTTTACTGGCATTTCTCAGCTTTTGCCTTTTAGTAGAGCGCGCTGCGGCGTTGTATTCGCGTCATTATCATTATTGTCGCCATTAAGTTAGTTTGCTACTCCGCTTGCTGCCTGCCAGCCATTC
>NC_051847.1:164574129-164582219 GCF_002237135.1 Teleopsis dalmanni
AGGTCAGGAATGCTATAGATTTCATGCTGGAGATGCTATATACTAAGCTGAAGTATAGAATTTCTACACGCTTAAATCTGAATAGCTATATAACCAGTCTTCTAATGTTCTATCCTCGACAAAGACCAGAATGCAATTTCCATTCCTGTTATTGTGTCGTGTCATGAGTTTTATTTTAGAATTATCTTCAGAGATACTTTTGTATTGTTCTATGGTTTAAGTCGATTTTATATCGACTAATTGATCGATGGAATCAATGTATATAGATTCAATTTTGTCAATATCTATATAAATTTATAGAATGTGTATATGTTTAAACCTGAATAGCCATATAACCATCTAATGTTCTTTCCTCGACATAGAACAAAATGCAAGTTCTCGTCCTATTTATAATATCTTCAGAAATTGTTTTGTCTTGTAGTTTGATTTGATTCTATACCGCCTGTTTGATTTATTGAATGAATATATATAGATTTAAACATATCAAACTTGTGCAGTATTTTAAAAATCCATCCCGGTAATTCATCAAAATTTATTCGAAATTATTTGCGAAATAAAAAGGAATTAGAGGAACTCTATCAGAGACAAAAGTAATATAACGGGTTAGCAAAAAATTTATTTTAGACATAAGAAAAATTAAGTCTAGGTTATAATCTACAGTACAACTATCTATTGTAGGCTTATTATATATCTAAGATTTACAAGTACTGTAATCTTAAATATATAATTCTAAAACGAAAACCAATATTTGTAATATATTATGTATACCATTTGTTGGATATCATTTTATATGATTTAATTATTTTACGATGTGAAATAATTCACACATCTGGACAACTTCATGCCAAACTTCAAGCAAGGGACTTTCCTTTCAATCGATATCATCGATTTGGAACTAATCATTTGGAACTAATCGCTAGTTTCAAATGATATTAGCTTTTGTTATAAATATTACATATTACTATCAATACAAATATTTATTCAATATATATACTATTAATTGAAGCCTTCACCAATCTTTAATGCAAATTATTTGACGGATTCGCATGAGACACTTCGCCTTGTGACGTCTTACTTTGTCGTCTCTATTATAGTGAACACTGGTACCCGCATTAAATATTCTTAATTTCATGTCTGGGCAGTGTCTGTCTGTCACGGAAAGGACAAATTTTAATTTTAAACTTAATTTTATTTGCGCTCTTCACAAGGGCTTTAAAATGTGGTACTTTGTTTAAGCAAATGGCAATAAAAATTTATTATATGAACGCAATTATAATTAAATTATTCCCAACGAAAGGTATTCGCAATGGAAAGGACGAAAAACATTTATAAGTTCTATAAAAAAGTAAGATATGAATTGCTATTGTCCTTATTGTTTTGAAATTAAAGCCTTTGATGTCTGGTGAAAGTGTTTGTGTACCTGAAAATATAAAATGAAACATGAAAGTCCTTTCTCAAATTAAAATATGCTGGACAATTAAGAATTTTTTTACGCAGACAGACGCGTTAATGAAAGCTTCAGATAAGATAAAAAGAACGTTTTTGGAAAAAGGATACCCCCAACGAAATCTTTAGCACCCAGCTGAGCAAAAATAATAAGGGAGAACAAAAGCAAGTGTTTACATTAAAAATCCTTATTTGCATAATTTGCTGAAGGATATAAACGCCGACTGAAGACAGTCCAGCACATAGAATTGAAATGTGAAATGCCAACGCAAACACTGGCGATTATTTAAAGTTTCTGAAAACGCAAAAAAAGGATATATAAGGATTTTGTTTTATCTTAAAGAGTTTAAGTGCGTTCACACTTGGTGGTTTTAAAGTACATATTGAAGAGGTTTTAAGTCAAACTTTAACTCAAATAAAAACAGTACTCGGCAGTTGAAGGCAACTGAGTGTTTAATAATATTATCCTTTAATATATTATACTTTATTTTCTTCTCTGTAAAGTTTTTGCATATGTTATGGTTTTAGATTATTATAGAAATAACTAATTTGGAATTGCATTTGGTGAAATTAATTATAATAAATTAAAATTTTCATACTGCAATGTTTTCCTTTAATTTCGTGCAATAATTAATTTGTGTAAATATCCGCAGGACACTTACGAAAAATTATAATTGAGCATGTGAAATAATAATTTGATAATAAATAGTGATTCATAACTAATGTATTCTAATGTATTTCATAACCTTTAGTTTTCATTATGAGTATTTTGTTTTCATTTGCAAGGATTTTTTTTGGAATTTTAGTTTTTACGTCGAACTTCAGCGCGTAGAAAATTGATTTTTTTTAGTTGGACTTCAAACCCTTCAGGATATAATTGTTACGAGTGCGGTTTTAAATTGAGTTTGCATTTGTATAAAGCAATACGGTAGAAGAAGCAAATATCCTCAGGGCGTATACCTTTATAGAACTTTTTGTACTGTATGAAATGTCTATTTGAGCGCAATTTCAATTGCTTCAGTTTCGCAATTTTTTTTTTTTAATGGAAATTGTTGCGCTTCCGGAAACACGCATTTCGCAAATTTACTTTTTACAAAGTTTATAGCGAAATTGATGTTTATTATTCCACACTTTGCAATACCATTCAACAATATTGAAATAGTAGTCTTCTAGAGTACGAAAAAATTAGCTACTTTTTTTCAAATGAACAAAAAATAAATTGAATTTTAAATTATGTATAACTCGTCTACTTTATGACCTTTCAAGCATATGAATTCGTTTTTTTATAAAGTGTAAGAGATAGGTATCTTAGTGCGGTGAAAAAGAAATTATACAATTAATATCTAACTAATAAAAATTTAGTTGTATTGAATCACACACAAATAGCAGCAAAATGCGCTTTGAAAGCACAGCCAGCTTAACTGCAAAGTATATTCACCTTCACCCAGATGAAAAGAATCTGTCTCTTCGAGTGCAAGCTACTACATGATTGCACTAACGACAACCGCATGCCTGATGGATGGAACTTCTCTGCCGCTCTCGTATATGATACAGTCAAACTCACCCGCATCAACGAGTACAACTTGACACTCAGCCGACGACGCACCCCAGTACCTTCCACTCAATCTCCTTGTTCAAACATTGTGCTTCAAATCCCTCCAATACATCACGGTATACTTCGATGAGCAGGACGCTGATGCCCCTATCATCCCTGCCTACAACCGTGGATCTCGTGACTCCGGATATAGATTCTACTGCTAGCCCAAATCCCTCCAATACATCACGCTATACTTCGATGAGTGGGACTCTAATACCCCATCATCCCTGTCTACAACCGCGGATTTCGTGACTCCGGTCATTGATTCTACCGCTAGCCCAATCCCTACGCTCGCGTTATAGCCCCGCTCTCTGCACCTACAGGTGCAGGTAACTTATTTAATGCAATCAGACGCATATTTTATTAACGTTTACTTCTGAATAACACTTTTGTGTTATATAGGATCTAACGTATATTGGTATTTGAAATATCACACCACATAATAACCTTTAAAGGATGATTGCTAAATCTTTTATAAAAAATAAATAGAGATAAATAGAGAATAATAGAGATTAATTAATATTAATTAATATAATCTCATTCCTATCAATGAGATAGTGAGGTTAGTTTTCTTAACCAATAAAATAACAATAAATGTATTAGGTGTAGATTATTTAAACTATTGTGCTTGTAAGTTTTACGTATTTAATTGTAAAGAAAAAAAATTGAATCGAGAGATTTCAATTCAGTATAGACTTAAATTAAGGTTAGGATATACCAACGGTCTCAGACCTTCGAAAGTAATCTTGAACCATTGACAATGTCTAAAACTGGCCCAGATCCTTGAAAAAGGATTACTTTTAAATATTTAATCAGCGCCGCGTTTGCATTTAGCAGTACAAAGCAGATTTAAAATACTTTCATCGTCTTCCTCACAACTATAACAGGAACAGGAACTATAACAGAGAGATGCAATCTTCTGGCATGGCTATGATCCATAAACAAACCTATGACAAGACTGATATCTTTATGAAGGATTTTAATAAGGGTGCAACATTTATATCTAAAAGAGAATGTGATCAATTTATATACAGATGCTTGTGTATGGTTGAGTCTTCTTATCTTTTATAAAATTGCACAACGCAGATAAAATTTAAAAAATATTTACACAATGTCAACGATACACCCGGATTTTTTTTTTTGGTGTTCCGAAGTGCTACCTAATACGTCCCGTCCGAATGTTTTTGTCAGTCTTGCAGTGTCGAAAAAATTCCTATGAACGTGAACACAGAGTAAAGTAATGCTTAATTGCATCGGCATATCGTTAAGCGATGTGAAGATATACATTTTTTCCAAACGTTTCTAACATCTCTTCCTAGCATTTTAATAGAACCCAAGGATCAACTAACGCATTGTAGTTTGTTGCTCATGTGTATGTTAGTTCATATAATTTTTCATTTACATCTTATAATTCAGTACTGCATTAAAAGTTCCTTTCAGATAATGTATAAAATACTATGATATTAATTTATAATCATGTTATATGGATGTTTCTTGCTTTATAGCCCCTATCAGTCTGAAAAATATATTATTTAAATAAGCATTTCTTTTTGTTTTTAAGATCAAGATAATTTTTTATTATTAATAAGTTTTGCTTCTTCTATTGTTTATTTCTATTGTGTCTTTAAAACTTGAAAAATTATTGTTTCAGAAATTTAAAATAATTTTATTATTTAAATGTAATTTTTCATTTAATAAATACTAAGTGATTTCACAGAATTACTAAAAATTTAAATTGTTGAAATTCAAATTACCTACTTTCACCAATCGACTCTCGTTTAGAGATTGTTTGAGTTTTGATAATGTCAAACTGTCAGTATGGACGCCGGTTCGTGACGTCAGAATAAGAACAACTTTCCCTAAATAAAGCCAGCTGCTTTCGATTGTAAATTTTACACAATAGATTCACAGAATTTGTATCTCAACAGCTGTATTTGAAGACAAGAGATTCAGATACAAGAACCAAACACTAACGAGTTCATACTCCACAATTGTTGTTGTCTGGTATCGCCTTGTATCGCCTTGTATTGCCTTGTATTGCCTTGTATCGTTCTTTATTGCCGAGAGTAGAACCAACTGCAAAATAGCGATACAATGCAACAACAATTTGCTGTGTGAACGATTCACTCTCAGTTGGTCGCGTGCTCTCGTAACTGGAACTGTTGTGACTTGTTTATAATTTTTTCATAGCTTTCTCGCTGCTTTGCCAAGGTGCCTACATGTGGTTGTGGGCTATTGTTGTTGTGTTCAACTTGTTTATGAATAAATAGGAAGTAAACAAAATGCAGTGCCATAGTGCTTACTAAATTAAAAGGATTCAATAGAAAAATGATTAAAATTTATTTTTTAAGCATTTTCTTAATTTTTGAGAACATTTAATATACTAACAAACGCCATTTTGTTTTTTACTTATATGCACATCTCTATTTACTTATGTATTCTGTTAAGGCAAACAAATATTTCCTTAAAAAGATTATATTATATAAAAAGTTTGGTTCCACCCTTTCATGTATATAAGTTGCAAATATTCCAATTTTGTGACTCCGCCTCTGGTACGTTACATGCCATGTGCAATTCGCATCCTTCGCATTATAGGAGAGAGTTTTTACTGTCCAACACATGCTTCACATTTTACAGACATTTTTCGCTTCTCTTGTAGTTGCAGTGTTTTTGCAGAATTTTGTTATTTGTGTACCCTACACTTAGCAATAAAATTGAAGACACTGGATTTGTATTATTTCTTAGTTGTTCCTTTTTTAATTGAGTGCTTTATCATAACAATATTGACTTAATATATTTTCAGTATTTTTTATATAATAATAAAAATTAACAAATTTAATTATTTAAATCAATAATAATAATTTGCTTACTTAATCTTCAAAATTTTTAATTCATTATTTTTATTATTATTAATAATAATAAAGTAATAATTAAAAATAATTAATTATTAAAAGGTTAAAAATTAAATTTTATTTTTACCAATATTTCAACTATAATCTATAGTTCCTTAAGGGTGCCTAAAGACTATATTCGAAATATTTGGGGGAAAAACTATATAATTTTTAAGAATAATTTAAAATGTGTTGTATTTGAAATCGCCCATTATACCATTTTAAATATAAAAAATTAAATGTAATATAAATATATATATTTTTGAATATTTGAAATAAAAAAACTTATTTGCGGATAGTGCCAAATATCGTTACTGTTTAATAATCTTTTTTTCTGTAAGTAACTTTAAATAATTTATTGCTAAGCAATATTTGCAAATTTGGCTAGTGTTTTTTGGATAGATTATAAATTATATTAATAATAATAATTTTTATGTAATTATACTTTTTTTATATTACTTTTAATTTAGGAAAAGGAAAGAGAACTCTATTGGGAAAGGCTACCAAGACTCTCACAATCTAAAATGTCTTTAGGCACTTTAGGCATCTTTTAGGTCGCAGTGCACGATCCCTTCTTGTGATAATAATAATAATAATTTAGTATGCATTATTTAAGATATGTAATTACAAAAAAATTATGTTCTCAAAATGTTTCAAAGAATTTTCTAAATATGTTAATAGAATTACTAAATTAATAATAAAATTTCAAAAATATTAGAGAATCTAAAACAATTATTTTCCTTTGAATAATAGCATATAATAAAACAAAAAGAAAGGATTTAATTTTCAATGCATTTACTTAAGACATGTGCATGTGCATTGCATAATGCGAAACAGCTTTCAAAAACGTGTTCGCATAATTTATTCAATTTCAAAAATTGGAACAAGACTGGAACAAGGTATATACAACCTATATCAGCAAAGGTGATATAAACACTGCATAGCGCAAATATTATATATACATATTATACCGATTTAATATCTATGTTGCTGACTGTAAGTTTACGGCTGCAGATTTTACTCTAAGCCACCGTACACAGATTTTTCTAAAATATATATGATGTGTTATAAAATAATAATGTTTTTAAATATTATTCATTATTTTATATAACATCTTGATTACTTTAATAATTGATAACTTATTAAGTTATATAAATTATCATATAAACAAAAATTCAAATAGTGATTATCATCAAAGGAAAATTTCTATGGAAGCGCCTTAAGTCACATTTGCACTTAATCTCTGAGCAAACGTTTAGAGTTACTCGTTTTACCCTAACAAATCAGTTCGTTCATATTTCATTTCTGCATTTACCTTATCCTGCCATAACGAATAATGCTAAGGAATTCTCGTCTATGCAGGTACAGTGAGGCTTCACGTTCAAATGGTATAATAGTATAAGTGCTGATATCTGCTGGCCCTACTAGTTAAACTTCAAACAGCAGCACTACAATGTAAACTTATTCTGATGTGAAGTTGCTCTCAATTGAAGTGGGGCTCTCGTGCACTTTCCTATTCAAGCATTGAAATTAGCATATCAGTTAACGTAAGCAGAGAGTGCAGTGGTACACAAATCTGCTGCTGGTGGTGGTGGTGCAATACTCGCTCGGTGTTTGTTGTTGGCTAAGCGAGAAGTTAATATTTTTATTACTGTATATAGTTTCGCATACGCTATGGTGTCCACTTTTATTTTTTGTGTGCTTTTTGTTCTTGTTATGCCTTGTACGGTTTTGCTTTGCTTCACTTTGCTTTGCTTTGTTGAGTGGCAAAGAGGCGGCGTTTTGTGCATTGTGTGTTGAGTATGCATTATCTCTTTATCCCTCCGCTGGTCCCTTTTCACAGCAATGGGATCGTTTGTCATTGTTGTAGTTGCTCTGCTGTGTGGATTTTACCGTATGATAACGGTGTCAACCTCAGCGCCGCATTGTAGCGTTTTATTTGCCGTTGTCGCACTTCTGCTTGCATGTGACTTAATGTAAGTGTGTGTATGTGTGTGTGTGTGTGTGTGTGTGTGTGTGCGTTTGTTGCAAATATATAGAGAAGCTCTTGCATGTTTGCTTGTATGCGCACTTATATATGGGTGTGCGTGTTTACGTTTGTGTTCGAGGTAGTATTTCGGTATTTCGTGTGTGCGGAGTGTGTTGGTGCTTGTATG